>NW_027475130.1:2727272-3030303 GCF_051020985.1 Nomia melanderi
TAACTCGGGTGCTATTAGAGATAGCGAAATAAATCAAAGTGCATTGCCTGTAGGTGGCCCTGGCGCATGGACCTGTGCAGGGAACGACCTCGGACCACCAGGGGCCGAGAAAACCACCGTCTCATGGGGTCGGACACTCAGGGTCAGGGAAAAATCCAATATATATCTGGTGATATCTCGGGTGCTATTAGAGATAGCGCAATAAACCAAAGTGCATTGTCTGCAGGAGGCCCTGGCGCATGAATCTGTGCAGCGGGAACGACCTCGGTCCACCAGGGGCCGAGAAAACCACCGTCTCATGGGGTCGGACATTGAGGGTCAGGGAAAAATCCAATATATATCTGGTAATATCTCTGATGCTATTACAGATAGCGCAATAAATCAAAGTGCATTATCTGCAGGAGGCCCTGGCCCATGAATCTGTGCAGCGGGAACGACCTCGGACCACCAGGGGCCGAGAAAACTACCGTCTCATGGGGCCGGAAACTCAGTGTCAGGGAAAAATCCAATATATATCTGGTGATATCACGGGTGCTATAAGAGATAGCGATATAAACCAAAGTGCATTGTCTGCAGCAGGCCCAGGCGCATGAATCTGTACAGCGGGAACGACGTCGGACCACCAGGGGCCGAGAAAACCACCGTCTCATGGGGTCGGACACTCAGGGTCAGGGAAAAATCCAATATGTATCTGGTGATATCTCGGGTACTATTACAGATCGGGCAATAAATCAAAGTGCATTGTCTGTAGCAGGCCCTGGCGCATGAATCTGTGCAGCGGGAACCCCCTCGGACCACCAGGGGCCGAGAAAATCTCCGTCTCATGGGGCCGGACAGTCAGGGTCAGAGAAAAATCCAATATATATCTGGTTATATCTCGGGTGCTATTAGAGATAGCGAAATAAATCAAAGTGCATTGTCTGCAGGAGGCCCTGGCGTATGAATCTGTGCAGCGGGAAAGATCTCGGACCACCAGGGGCCGAGAAAACCACCGTCTAATGGGGTCGGACACTCAGAGTCAGGGAAAAATCCAATATATATCTGGTGATATGTCGCGTGCTCTTACAGATAGCGAAATAAATCAAAGTGCATTGTCTGCAAGAGGCCCTGGCGCATGAATCTGTGCAGCGGGATCGGCCTCGGACCACCAGGGGCCGAGAAAATCACCGTCTCATGGGGCCGGACTGTCAGGGTCAGGGAAAAATCCAATATATATCTGGTGATATCTTGGGTGCTATTAGAGATAGCGCAATAAACCAAAGTGAATTATCTGCAGGAAGCCTTGGCGCATGAATCTGTTCAGCGGGATCGACCTCGGAAAACCAGGAGCCGAGAAAACCACCGTCTCATGGGGTCGGACACTCAGGGTCAGGGAAAAATCCAATACACATCTGGTGATATCTCGGGTGCTATTACAGATAGCGCAATAAATCAAAGTGCATTGTCTGTAGGAGATCCTGGCGCATGAATCTGTGCAGCGGGATCGACATCGGACCACGAGGGACCGAGAAAACCACCGTCTCATGGGGACGGACACTCAGGGTCAGGGAAAAATCCAATATAAATCTGGTGATATCTCGGGTGCTATTACAGATGGCGCAATAAATCAAAGTGCATTGTCTGCAGGAAGCCTTGGCGCATGAATCTGTTCAGCGGGATCGACCTCGGGCCACGAGGGACCGGGAAAACCATCGACACATGGGGCCGGATTGTCAGGGTCAAGGAAAAATCCAATATATATCTGGTGATATCTCGGGTGATATTAGAGATAGCGCAATAAATCAAAGTGCATTGTCTGCAGGAGGCCCTGGAGCATGAGTCTGTTCAGCGGGAACGACCTCGGACCTCCAGGGGCCGAGGAAACTACCGCCTCATGGGGTCGGACACTCAGCGTCAGGGAAAAATCCAATACACATCTGGTGATATCTCGGGTGCTGTTACAGATAGCGCAATAAATCAAAGTGCATTGGCTGTAGGAGATCCTGGCGCATGAATCTGTGCAGCGGGAACGACCTCGGAACACCAGGGGCCGACAAAACCACCGTCACATGGGGTCGGACACACAGGGTCAGGGAAAAATCCAATATATATATGGTGATATCTCGGGTGCTATTACAGAAAGCGCAATAAATGAAAGTGCATTGTCTGTAGGAGGCCCTGGCGCATGAATCTGTGCAGCGGGTTCGTCCTCGGACCACCAGGGGCCGAGAAAATTACAGATATTCGGAATCCGTCACCCAAGGTCATGTATAAATCCAGCATATATCTGGTGATATCTCGGGTGCTATTAGAGATAGCGCAATAAATATAAGTGAATTATCTGCAGCAAGCCTTGGCGCATGAATCTGTTCAGGGGGATCATCCTCGGACCACGAGGGACCGAGAAAACCATCGACACATGGGGTCGGACTGTCAGGGTCAAGGAAAAATCCAATATATATCTGGTGATATCTCGGGTGATATTACAGAAAGCGCAATAAATGAAAGTGCATTGTCTGTAGGAGGCCCTGGCGCATGGACCTGTGCAGCGAGATCGACCTCAGACCTGCAGGGGCCGAGAAAATCACCGTCTCATGGGGCCGGACTGTCAGGGTCAGGGAAAAATCCAATATATAACTGGTGATATCTCGGGTGCTATTACAGATAGCGCAATAAATCAAAGTGCATTGTCTGCAGGATGCCATGGCGCATGAATCTGTGCAGCGGGATCGACATCGGACCACGAGGGACCGAGAAAACCACCGTCTCATGGGGACGGACACTCAGGGTCAGGGAAAAATCCAATATAAATCTGGTGATATCTCGGGTGCTATTACAGATGGCGCAATAAATCAAAGTGCATTGTCTGCAGGAAGCCTTGGCGCATGAATCTGTTCAGCGGGATCGACCTCGGGCCACGAGGGACAGGGAAAACCATCGAAACATGGGGCCGGAGTGTCAGGGTCAAGGAAAAATCCAATATATATCTGGTGATATCTCGGGTGATATTAGAGATAGCGCAATAAATCAAAGTGCATTGTCTGCAGGAGGCCCTGGAGCATGAATCTGTTCAGCGGGAACGACCTCGGACCAGCAGGGACCGAGAAAACCACCGTCTCATCTGGCCTGACTGTCAGGGTGAGGGAAAAATCCAATATATATCTGGTGATATCTCGGGTGCTATTAGAGATAGCGAAATAAATCAAAGTTCATTGTCTGCAGGAGGCCCTAGCGCATGAATCTGTGCAGCGGGAGCGACCTCGGACCACCAGGGGCCGAGAAAACTACCGTCTCATGGGGCCGAACTGTCAGGGTCAGGGAAAAATCCAATATATATCTGGTGATATCTCGGGTGCTATTAGAGATAGCGCAATAAATCAGAGTGCATTGTCTGTTGGAGGCCCTGGCGCATGGATCTGTGCAGCGGGATCGACCTCGGACCTCGAGGGGCCGAGAAAATTACAGATATTCGGAATCCGTCACCCAAGGTCATGTATAAATCCAGCATATATCTGGTGATATCTCGGGTGCTATTAGAGATAGCGCAATAAATCAAAGTGAATTATCTGCAGCAAGCCTTGGCGCATGAATCTGTTCAGGGGGATCATCCTCGGACCACGAGGGACCGAGAAAACCATCGACACATGGGGTCGGACTGTCAGGGTCAAGGAAAAATCCAATATATATCTGGTGATATCTCTGGTGCTATTAGAGATAGCGCAATAAATCAAAGTGCATATTCTGCAGGAGGCCCTGGCGCATGAATCTGTGCTGCGGGAACGACCTCGCACCACCTGGGGCCGAGAGAATCACCGTCTCATGGGGCCGGACTGTCAGGGTCAGGGAAAAATCCAATATATATCTGGTGACATCTCGGGTGCTATTAGAGATAGCGAAATAAATCATTTGCATTGTCTGCAGGAGGCCCTGGCGCATGAATCTGTGCAGCGGGATCGGCCTCGGACCACCAGGGGCCGAGAAAATTACCGTCTCATGGGGCCGGACTGTCAGGGTCAGGGAAAAATCCAATATATATCTGGTGACATCTCGGGTGCTATTAGAGATAGCGAAATAAATCAAAGTGCATTGTCTGCAGGTGGCCCTGGCGCATGGACCTGTGCAGCGGGAACGACCTTGGACCACCAGGGGCCGAGAAAACCACCGTCTCATGGGGTCGGACACGCAGGGTCAGGGAAAAATCCAATATATATCTGGTGATATCTCGGGTGCTATTACAGATAGCGCAATAAATCAAAGTGAATTATCTGCAGAGGGCCCTGGCTCATGAATCGGTGCAGCGGGAACGACCTCGGACGACCAGGGGCCGAGAAAACCACCGTCTCATGGGGCCGGACACTTAGGGTCAGGGGAAAACCCAATATATATATGGTGATATCTCGGGTGCTATTACAGAAAGCGCAATAAACCAAAGTGAATTGTCTGCAGGAAGCCTTGGCGCATGAATCTGTTCAGCGGGATCGACCTCGGAAAACCAGGGGCCGAGAAAACCACCGTCTCATGGGGTCGGACACTCAGGGTCAGGGAAAAATCCAATTCACTTCTGGTGATATCTCGGGTGCTATTACAGATAGCGCAATAAATCAAAGTGCATTGTCTGTAGGAGATCCTGGCGCATGAATCTGTGCAGCGGGAACGACCTCGGACCACCAGGGGCCGACAAAACCACCGTCACATGGGGTCGGAAACACAGGGTCAGGGAAAAATCCAATATATATATGGTGATATCTCGGGTGCTATTACAGAAAGCGCAATAAATGAAAGTGCATTGTCTGTAGGAGTCCCTGGCGCATGAATCTGTGCAGCGGGATCGGCCTCGGACCACCAGGGGCCGAGAAAATTACAGATATTCGGAATCCGTCACCCAAAGTCATGTATAAATCCAGCATATATCTGGTGATATCTCGGGTGCTATTAGAGATAGCGCAATAAATCAAAGTGAATTATCTGCAGCAAGCCTTGGCGCATGAATCTGTTCAGCGGGATCATCCTCGGACCACGAGGGACCGAGAAAACCATCGACACATGGTGTAGGACTGTCAGGGTCAAGGAAAAATCCAATATATATCTGGTGATATCTCGCGTGATATTACAGAAAGCGCAATAAATGAAAGTGCATTGTCTGTAGGAGGCCCTGGCGCATGAGTCTGTGCAGCGGGATCGACATCGGACCACGTGGGACCGAGAAAACCATCGACACATGGGGCCGGACTGTCAGGGTCAAGGAAAAATCCAATATATATCTGTTGATATCTCGGGTGATATTAGAGATATCGCAATAAATCAAAGTGCATTGTCTGCAGGAGGCCCAGGCGCATGAATCTGTGCAGCGAGATCGACCTCGGACCTGCAGGGGCCGAGAAAATCACCGTCTCATCTGGCCTGACTGTCAGGGTGAGGGAAAAATCCAATATATATCTGGTGATATCTCGGGTGCTATTAGAGATAGCGAAATAAATCAAAGTTCATTGTCTGCAGGAGGCCCTAGCGCATGAATCTGTGCAGCGGGATCTACATCGGACAACGAGGGACCGAGAAAACCACCGTCTCATGGGGACGGACACTCAGGGTCAGGGAAAAATCCAATATAAATCTGGTGATATCTCGGGTGCTATTACAGATGGCGCAATAAATAAAAGTGCATTGTCTGTAGGAAGCCCTGGCGCATGAATCTGTGCAGCGGGAACGCCCTCGGACCACCAGGGGCCGAGAAAATCACCGTCTGATGGGGCCGGACTGTCAGGGTCAGGGAAAAATCCAATATATATCTGGTGACATCTCGGGTGCTATTAGAGATAGCGAAATAAATCAAAGTGCATTGTCTGCAGGTGGCCCTGGCGCATGGACCTGTGCAGCGGGAACGACCTCGGACCACCAGGGGCCGAGAAAACCACCGTCTCATGGGGCCGGACACTCAGGGTCAGGGGAAAACCCAATATATATATGGTGATATCTCGGGTGCTATTACAGAAAGCGCAATAAACCAAAGTGAATTGTCTGCAGGAAGCCTTGGCGCATGAATCTGTTCAGCGGGATCGACCTCGGAAAACCAGGGGCCGAGAAAACCACCGTCCCGAGGGGCCGGACACTTAGGGTCAGTGAAAAATCCAATATATATCTGGTGATATCTCGGGTGCTATTACAGATAGCGCAATAAGTCAAAGTGCATTGTCTGTAGGAGGCCCTGGCGCATGAGTCTGTGCAGCGGGATCGACATCGGACCACGTGGGACCGAGAAAACCATCGACACATGGGGCCGGACTGTCAGGGTCAAGGAAAAATCCAATATATATCTGTTGATATCTCGGGTGATATTAGAGATATCGCAATAAATCAAAGTGCATTGTCTGCAGGAGGCCCAGGCGCATGAATCTGTGCAGCGGGAACGACCTCGGACCACCAGGGGCCGAGGAAACTACCGTCTCATGGGGCCGGAATGTCAGGGTCAGGGAAAAATCCAATATATATCTGGTGATATCTCGGGTGCTATTAGAGATAGCGCAATAAATCAGAGTGCAATGTCTGTTGGAGGCACTGGCGCATGGATCTGTGCAGCGGGAACGATCTCGGACCACCAGGGGCCGAGAAAACCACCGTCTCATGGGGCCGGACTGTCAGGGTCAAGGAAAAATTCAATATATATCTGGTGATATCTCGGGTGCTATTACAAATAGCGCAATAAATCAAATTGCATTGTCTGCAGGAAGCCTTGGCGCATGAATCTGTGCAGCGGGAACGATCTCGGACCACCAGGGGCCGACAAAACCACCGTCACATGGGGTCGGACACTCAGGGTCAGGGAAAGATCCAATATATATATGGTGATATCTCGGGTGCTATTACAGAAAGCGCAATAAATGAAAGTGCATTGTCTGTAGGAGGCCCTGGCGCATGAATCTGTGCAGCGGGATCGGCCTCGGACCACCAGGGGCCGAGAAAATTACAGATATTCGGAATCCGCCACCCAAGGTCATGTATAAATCCATTATATATCTGGTGATATCTCGGGTGCTATTACAGATAGCGCAATAAACCAAAGTGAATTGTCTGCAGGAAGCCTTGGCGCATGAATCTGTACAGCGGGATCGACCTCGGACCACCAGGGGCCGAGAAAACTACGGTCTCATGGTGCCGGACACTCAGGGTCTGGGAAAAATCCAATATATATCTGGTAATATCTCGGGTGCTATTAGAGATAGCGCAATAAATCAAAGTGAATTATTTGCAGGAAGCCTTGGCGCATGAATCTGTTCAGCGGGATCATCCTCGGACCACGAGGGACCGAGAAAACCATCGACACATGGGGTCGGACTGTCAGGGTCAGGGAAAAATCCAATATATATCTGGTGATATCTCGGGTGCTATTAGAGATAGCGCATTAAACCAAAGTACATTGTCTGTAGGAGGCCCGGGCGCATGAATCTGTG
Source organism: Nomia melanderi (assembly GCF_051020985.1). Lineage (NCBI taxonomy): Eukaryota > Metazoa > Arthropoda > Insecta > Hymenoptera > Halictidae > Nomia > Nomia melanderi. The sequence continues at coordinate 2,734,697 of NW_027475130.1, forward strand.
CTGCGGGAACGTCCTCGGATCACCAGGGGCCGAGAAAATCACCGTCTCATGGGGCCGGACTGTCAGGGTCAGGGAAAAATCCAATATATATCTGGTGATATCTCGGGTGCTATTACAGATAGCGCAACAAAACAAAGTGCATTGTCTGTAACAGGCACTGGCGCATGAATCCGTGCAGCGGGATCGTCCTCGGATCACGAGGGACCGTGAAAACCATCGGCACATGGGGCCGGACCGTCAGGGTCAAGGAAAAATCCAATATATATCTGGTGATATCTCGGGTGATATTACAGATAGCGCAATAAATCAAAGTGCATTGTCTGCAGGAGGCCCTAGCGCAAGGAATCAGTGCAGCGGGAACGACCTCGGACCACCAGGGGCCGAGAAAATCTCCGTCACATGGGGCCGGACACTCAGGGTCAGGGAAAAATCCAATATATATCTGGTGATATCTCGGGTGCTATTAGAGATAGCGCAATAAACCAAAGTACATTGTCTGTAGGAGGCCCGGGCGCATGAATCTGTGCTGCGGGAACGACCTCGGACCACCAGGGGCCGAGAAAATCACCGTCTCATGGGGCCGGACTGTCAGGGTCAGGGAAAAATCCAATATATATCTGGTGATATCTCGGGTGCTATTACAGATAGCGCAATAAATCAAAGTGCATTGTCTGTAACAGGCACTGGCGCACGAAGCCGTGCAGCGGGATCGACCTCGGACCACGAGGGACCGAGAAAACCATCGGCACATGGGGCCGGACTGTCAGGGTCAAGGAAAAATCCAATATATATCTGGTGATATCTCGGGTGCTATTAGCGATAGCGCAATAAATCAAAGCGCGTTGTCTGTAGAAGGCCCTGACGCATGAATTTGTGCAGCGGGATCGACCTGGAACAACCAGGGGCCGAGAAAATTTCCGTCTCAAGGGGCCGGAATCTCAGGGTCAGGGAAAAATCCAATACATATCTGGTGATATCTCGGGTGCTATTAGAGATAGCGCAATAAACCAGAGGGAATTATCTGCAGGAGGCCCTGGCGCATGAATCTGTGCAGCGGGATCGACATCGGAACACGAGGGACCGAGAAAACCATCGACACATGGGGCCGGACTGTCAGGGTCAAGGAAAAATCCAATATATATCTGGTGATATCTCGGGTGCTATTAGAGATAGCGCAATAAACCAAAGTGAATAATCTGCAGGAGGCCCTGGAGCATGAATCTGTGCAATGGGAACGACCTCGGACCACCAGGGGCCGAGAAAATTACAGATTTTCGGTATCCGTCACCCAAAGTCATGTAAAAATCCAGCATATATATGGAGCTTTCTCGGGTGCTATTACAGATAGCGAAATAAATCATAGTGCATTGTCTGTAGGAGACCCTGGCGCATGAATCTGTGCAGCGGGACGACCTCGGACCACCAGGGGCCGAGAAAACTACCGTCTCATGGGGCCGGACACTCAGGGTCAGGGAAAAATCCAATATATATCCGGTGATATCTCGGGTGCTATTAGAGATAGCGCAATAAACCGAAGTGCATTGTCTGCAGCAGGCCCTGGCGCATGCATCTGTGCAGCGGGAACGACCTCGGACCACCAGGGGCAGAGAAAACCACAGTCTCATAGGGCCGGACACTCAGGGTCAGGGAAAAATCCAATATATATCCGGTGATATCTCGGGTGCTATTAGAGATAGCGCAATGAACCAAAGTGAATTATCTGCAGGAGGCCCTGGCGCATGAATCTGTGCAGCGGGATCGACATCGGAACACGAGGGACCGAGAAAACCATCGACACATGGGGCCGGACTGTCAGGGTCAAGGAAAAATCCAATATATATCTGGTGATATCTCGGGTGCTATTAGAGATAGCGCAATAAACCAAAGTGCATTGTCCGTAGGATGCCCTTGCGCATGAATCTGTGCAGCAGGAACGACATCGGACCACCAGGGGCCGAGAAAATTACAGATTTTCGGTATCCGTCACCCAATGTCATGTAATAATCCAGCATATATCTGGTGATATCTCGGGTTCTATTGCAGATTGCGCGATAAATCAAAGTGCATTGTCTGCAGGAGGTCCTGGCGCATGCATCTGTGCTGCGGGAACGACCTCGGACCACCAGGGGCCGAGAAAACCACCTTCTCATGGGGCCGGACACTCAGGGTCCGGGGAAAATCCAATATATATATTCCGATATCTCGGGTGCTATTAGAGATAGCGCAATAAACCAAAGTGAATTATCTGCAGGAGGCCCTGGCGCATGAATCTGTGCAGCGGGAACGACCTCGGACCACCAGGGGCCGAGAAAACCACAGTCTCATGGTGCCGCACACTCAGGGTCAGAGAAAAATCCAATATATATCTGGTGATATCTCGGGTGCTATTACAGATAGCGCAATAAATCAAAGTGCATTGTCTGTAGGAGGCCCTGGCGCATGAATCTGGCCAGCGGGAACGACCTCGGACCACCAGGGGCCGAGAAAACCACCGTCTCATGGGGCCGGAAACTCGGGGTCAGGGGAAAATCCAATATATATCTGGTGATATCTAGGGTGCTATTAGAGATAGGGCAATAATTCAAAGTGCATTGTCCGTAGGAGGCCGTTGCGCATGAATCTGGCCAGCGGGAACGACCTCGAACCACCAGGGGCCGAGAAAACCACCGTCCCATGGGGCCGGACACTCAGGGTCAGGGAAAAATCCAATATATATCTGGTGATATCTCGGGTGCTATTAGAGATAGCGCAATAAATCAAAGTGCATTATCTGTAGCAGGCCCTGTCGCATGAATCCGTGCAGCGGGATCGACCTCGGACCACCAGGGGCCGAGAAAATCACCGTCTCATGGGGCCGGACTGTCAGGATCAGGAAAAATCCAATATATAACTGGTGATATCTCGGGTGCTATTAGAGATAGCGCAATAAATCAAAGTGCATTGTCTGTAGCAGGCACTGGCGCATGAATCTGTGCAGCGGGAACGACCTCGGACCACCAGGGGCCGAGAAAGCCACCGTCCCATGGGGCCGGAAACTCAGGGTAAGGGAAAAATCCAATATATATCTGGTGATATCTCGGGTGCTATTACAGATAGCGCAATAAACCAAAGTGCATTGTCCGTAGGAGGCCCTTGCGCATGAATCTGTGCAGCAGGAACGACATCGGACCACCAGGGGCCGAGAAAATTACAGATTTTCGGTATCCGTCACCCAATGTCATGTAATAATCCAGCATATATCTGGTGATATCTCGGGTTCTATTGCAGATTGCGCGATAATTCAAAGTGCATTGTCTGCAGGAGGTCCTGGCGCATGCATCTGTGCTGCGGGAACGACCTCGGACCACCAGGGGCCGAGAAAACCACCTTCTCATGGGGCCGGACACTCAGGGTCAGGGGAAAATCCAATATATATATTCCGATATCTCGGGTGCTATTAGAGATAGCGCAATAAACCAAAGTGAATTATCTGCAGGAGGCCCTGGCGCATGAATCTGTGCAGCGGGAACGTCCTCGGACCACCAGGTGCCGAGAAAACTACAGTCTCATGCGGCCGGACACTCAGGGTCAGGGAAAAATCCAATATATATCTGGTGATATCTCGGGTGCTATTAGAGATAGCGCAATAAACCAACGTGAATTATCTATAGGAGGCCCTGGCGCATGAATCTGTGCAGCGGGAACGAGTTCGGACCACCAGGGACCGAGAAAATCACCGTCTCATGGGGCCGGACACTCAGGGTCAGGGGAAAATCCAATATATATCTGCTGATATCTCGGGTGCTATTAGAGATAGCGCACTAAACCAAAGCGAATTATCTATAGGAGGCCCTGGCGCATGAATCTGGCCAGCGGGAACGACCTCGGACCACCAGGGGCCGAGAAAACCATCGTCTCATGGGGCCGGACACTCAGGGTCAGGGGAAAATCCAATATATATCTGGTGATATCTAGGGTGCTATTAGAGATAGGGCAATAATTCAAAGTGCATTGTCCGTAGGAGGCCCTTGCGCATGAATCTGGCCAGCGGGAACGACCTCGAACCACCAGCGGCCGAGAAAACCACCGTCCCATGGGGCCGGACACTCAGGGTCAGGGAAAAATCCAATATATATCTGGTGATATCTCGGGTGCTATTAGAGATAGCGCAATAAATCAAAGTGCATTGTCTGTAGGTGGCCCTGGCGCATGAATCTGTGCAGCGGGAACGCCCTCGGACCACCAGGGGCCGAGAAAATCACCGTCTCATGGGGCCGGACTGTCAGTGTCAGGGAAAAATCCAATATATATCTGGCGTTATCTCGGGTGCTATTACAGATAGCGCAATAAACCAAAGTGAATTATCTGCAGGAGGCCCTGGCGCATGAATCTGGGCAGCAGCAACGACGTCGGCACACCAGGGGCCAAAATAATTACAGATTTTCGGTATCCGTCACCCAAGGTCATGTAAAAGTTCAGCATATATCTGGTGATATATCGGGTGCTATTACAGATAGCGCAATAAATCAAAGTGCATTGTCTGTAGGAGGCCCTGGCTCATGAATCTGTGCAGCGGGAACGACCTCGTACCACCAGGGGCCGAGAAAACCGCAGTATCATGGGGCCGGACACTCAGGGTCAGGGGAAAATCCAATATTTATCTGGTGATATCTCGGGTGCTATTAGAGATAGCGCAATAAATCAAAGTGCATTGTCTGCAGGAGGCCCTGGCGCATGAATCTGTGCAGCGGTATCTACCTCGGTCCACCAGGGTCCGAGAAAATCACCGACACATGGGGCCGGGCACCCAGGGTCAGGGAAAAATCCAATATATATCTGGTGATATCTCGGGTGCTATTAGAGATAGCGCAATTATTCAAAGTGCAAGCTCTGCAGGAGGTCCTAGCGCATGAATCTTTGCAGCGGGAGCGACCTCGTACCACCAGGGGCCGAGAAAACCGCAGTATCATGGGGCCGGACACTCAGGGTCAGAGGAAAATCCAATATATATCTGGTGATATCTCGGGTGCTATTAGAGATAGCGCCATAAATCAAAGTGCATTGTCTGCAGGAGGCCCTGGCGCATGAATCTGTGCAGCGGTATCTACCTCGGTCCACCAGGGTCCGATAAAATCACCGACACATGGGGCCGGGCACCCAGGGTCAGGGTAAAATCCAATATATATCTGGTGATATCTCGGGTGCTATTAGAGATAGCGCAATTAATCAAAGTGCAAGCTCTGCAGGAGGTCCTAGCGCATGAATCTTTGCAGCGGGAACGACCTCGGACCACCACGGGCCGAGAAAACCACCGTCTCATGGGGCCGGACACTCAGGGTCAGGGAAAAATCCAATATATATCTGGTGATATCTCGGGTGCTATTACAGATAGCGCAACAAATCAAAGTGCATTGTCTGTAGGAGGCCCTGGCGCATGGATCTGGGCAGCGGGAACGACCTCGGACCACCAGGGGCCGAGACAACCACCGTCTCATCGGTCCGGACACTCACGGTCAGTGAAAAATCCAATATATATCTGGTGATATCTCGGGTGCTATTACAGATAGCGCAATAAATCAAAGTGCATTGTCTGTAGGAGGCCCTGGCGCATGAATCTGTGCAGCGGGAACGACCTCGGACCAACATCGGCAGAGAAAACCACAGTCTCATGGGTTCGGACACTCAGGGTCAGGGAAAAATCCAATATATATCTGGTGATATCTTGGGTGCTATTAGAGATAGCGCAATAAACCAAAGTGAATGATCTGCAGGAGGCCCTGGCGCATGAATCTGTGCAGCGGGAACGACCTCGGACCACCAGGGGCCGAGACAACCACCGTCTCATGGGGCCGGACAATCAGGGTCAGGGTAAAATCCAATATATATCTGGTGATATCTCGGGTGCTATTACATATAGCGCAATAAATCTAAGTGAATTGTCTGTAGGAGGCCCTGGCGCATGAATCGGTACAGCGGGAACGACCTCGGACCACCAGGGGCCGAGAAAACCACCGTCTCATGGGGCCGGGCACTCAGGGTCAGTGAAAAATCCAATATATATCTGGTGATATCTCGGGTGCTATTACAGATAGCGCAATAAATCAAAGAGCATTGTCTGTAGGAGGCCCTGGCGCATGAATCTGTGCAGCGGGAACCACCTCGGACCACCAGGGTCCGAGAAAATCACAGTCTCATAGGGCCGGACACTCAGGATCAGGGGAAAATCGAATATATATCTGGTGATATCTCGGGTGCTATTAGAGATAGCGCTATAAACCAAAGTGAATTATCTGCAGGAGGCCCTGGCGCATAAAACAGTGCAACGGGAACGACCTCGGACCACCAGGGGCCGAGGAAACTACCGTCTCATGGGGCCGGACACTCAGGGTCAGGGGAAAATCCAATATATATCTGGTGATATCTCGGGTGCTATTACAGATAGCGCAATAAATCAAAGTGCATTGTCTGTAGGAGGCCCTGGCGCATGAATCTGTGCAGCGGGAACGACCTCGGACCAACATCGGCAGAGAAAACCACAGTCTCATGGGTTCGGACACTCAGGGTCAGGGAAAAATCCAATATATATCTGGTGATATCTTGGGTGCTATTAGAGATAGCGCAATAAACCAAAGTGAATGATCTGCAGGAGGCCCTGGCGCATGAATCTGTGCAGCGGGAACGACCTCGGACCACCAGGGGCCGAGACAACCACCGTCTCATGGGGCCGGACACTCAGGGTCAGGGTAAAATCCAATATATATCTGGTGATATCTCGGGTGCTATTACAGATAGCGCAATAAATCAAAGAGCATTGTCTGTAGGAGGCCCTGGCGCATGAATCTGTGCAGCGGGAACCACCTCGGACCACCAGGGTCCGAGAAAATCACAGTCTCATGGGGCCGGACACTCAGGGTCAGGGGAAAATCCAATATATATCTGGTGATATCTCGGATGCTATTAGAGATAGCGCAATAAACCAAAGTGAATTATCTGCAGGAGACCCTGGCGCATGAAACAGTGCAACGGGAACGACCTCGGACCACCAGGGGCCGAGAAAACCACAGTCTCATGGGGCAGGACACTCAGGGTCAGGGAAAAATCCAATATATATCTTGTGATATCTCTGGTGCTATTACAGATAGCGCAATAAATCAAAGTGCATTGTCCGTAGGAGGCCCTGGCGCACGAATCTGTGCAGCGGGAACGACCTCGGACCACAAGGGGCCGAGAAAACCACCGTCCCGAGGGGCCGGACACTTAGGGTCAGTGAAAAATCCAATATATATCTGGTGATATCTCGGGTGCTATTACAGATAGCGCAATAAATCAAAGTGCATTGTCTGCAGCAGGCCCTGGCACATGAATCCGTGCAGCGGGATCGACATCGGAACACGAGGGACCGAGAAAACCATCGACACATGGGGCCGGACACTCAGGGTCAAGGAAAAATCCAATATATATCTGGTAATATCTCGGGTTCTATTAGTGATAGCTCAATAAATCAAAGTGCATTGTCTGCAGGAGGCCCTGGCGCATGAATCTGTGCTGCGGGAACGACCTCGGACCTCCAGGGGCCGAGGAAACTACCGTCTCATGGGGCCGGACACTCAGGGTCAGGGGAAAATCCAATATACATCTGGTGATATCTCGGGTGCTATTACAGATAGCGCAATAAATCAAAGTGCATTGTCTGTAGGAGGCCCTCGCGCATGAATCTGTACAGTGGGAACGTCCTCGGACCACCAGGGGCCGAGAAAACCACCGCCTCATGGGGCCGGGCACTCAGGGTCAGTGAAAAATCCAATATATATCTGGTGATATCTCGGGTGCTATTACAGATAGCGCAATAAATCAAAGAGCATTGTCTGTAGGAGGCCCTGGCGCATGAATCTGTGCAGTGGGAACCACCTCGGACCACCAGGGTCCGAGAAAATCACAGTCTCATGGGGCCGGACACTCAGGGTCAGGGGAAAATCCAATATATATCTGGTGATATCTCGGGTGCTATTAGAGATAGCGCAATAAACCAAAGTGAATTATCTGCAGGAGGCCCTGGCGCATGAAACAGTGCAACGGGAACGACCTCGGACCACCAGGGGCCGAGAAAACCACAGTCTCATGGGGCCGGACACTCAGGGTCAGGGAAAAATCCAATATATATCTGGTGATATCTCTGGTGCTATTACAGATAGCGCAATAAATCAAAGTGCATTGTCCGTAGGAGGCCCTGGCGCACGAATTTGTGCAGCGGGAACGACCTCGGACCACCAGGGGCCGAGAAAACCACCGTCCCGAGGGGCCGGACACTTAGAGTCAGTGAAAAATCCAATATATATCTGGTGATATCTCGGGTGCTATTACAGATAGCGCAATAAGTCAAAGTGCATTGTCTGTAGGAGGCCCCGGCGCCTGAATCTGTGCAGTGGGAACGACCTCGGACAACCAGGGGACGAGAAAACCACAGTCTCATGGGGCCGGACACTCAGGGTCAGGGGAAAATCCAATATATATCTGGTGATATCTCGGGTGCTATTAGAGATAGCGCAATAAATCAAAGTGCATTGTCTGTAGGAGGCCCTGGCGCATGGATCTGTGCAGCGGGAACGACCTCGGACCAACATCGGCAGAGATAACCACAGTCTCATGGGTTCGGACACTCAGGGTCAGGGAAAAATCCAATATATATCTGGTGATATCTTGGGTGCTATTAGAGATAGCGCAATAAACCAAGGTGAATGATCTGCAGGAGGCCCTGGCGCATGAATCTGTGCAGCGGGAACGACCTCGGACCACCAGGGGCCGAGACAACCACCGTCTCATGGGGCCGGACACTCAGGGTCAGGGTAAAATCCAATATATATCTGGTGTTATCTCGGGTGCTATTACAGATAGCGCAATAAATCAAAGAGCATTGTCTGTAGGAGGCCCTGGCGCATGAATCTGTGCAGCGGGAACCACCTCGGACCACCAGGGTCCGGGAAAATCACAGTCTCATGGGGCCGGACACTCAGAGTCAGGGGAAAATCCAATATATATCTGGTGATATCTCGGGTGCTATTAGAGATAGCGCAATAAACCAAAGTGAATTATCTGCAGGAGGCCCTGGCGCATGAAACAGTGCAACGGGAACGACCTCGGACCACCAGGGGCCGAGAAAACCACAGTCTCATGGGGCCGGACACTCAGGGTCAGGGAAAAATCCAATATATATCTGGTGATATCTCTGGTGCTATTACAGATAGCGCAATAAATCTAAGTGCATTGTCCGTAGGAGGCCCTGGCGCACGAATCTGTGCAGCGGGAACTACCTCGGACCACCAGGGGCCGAGAAAACCACCGTCCCGAGGGGCCGGACACTTAGGGTCAGTGAAAAATCCAATATATATCTGGTGATATCTCGGGTGCTATTACAGATAGCGCAATAAGTCAAAGTGCATTGTCTGTAGGAGGCCCCGGCGCCTGAATCTGTGCAGTGGGAACGACCTCGGACAACCAGGGGACGAGAAAACCACAGTCTCATGGGGCCGGACACTCAGGGTCAGGGGAAAATCCAATATATATCTGGTGATATCTCGGGTGCTATTAGAGATAGCGCAATAAATCAAAGTGCATTGTCTGTGGGAGGCCCTGGCGCATGAATCTGTACAGTGGGAACGTCCTCGGACCACCAGGGGCCGAGAAAATCACAGTGTCATGGGGCCGGACACTCAGGGTCAGGGGAAAATCCAATATATATCTGGTGATATCTCGGGTGCTATTACAGATAGCGCAATAAGTCAAAGTGCATTGTCTGTGGGAGGCCCCGGCGCCTGAATCTGTGCAGTGGGAACGACCTCGAACAACCAGGGGACGAGAAAACCACAGTCTCATGGGGCCGGTCACTCAGGGTCAGGGGAAAATCCAATATATATCTGGTGATATCTCGGGTGCTATTAGAGATAGCGCAATAAATCAAAGTGCATTGTCTGTAGGAGGCCCTGGCGCATGGATCTGTGCAGCGGGAACGACCTCGGACCAACATCGGCAGGGATAACCACAGTCTCATGGGGTCGGACACTCAGGGTCAGGGAAAAATCCAATATATATCTGGTGATATCTCGGGTACTATTAGAGATAGCGCAGTAAATCAAAGTGCATTGTCTGTAGGAGGCCCTGATGCATGAATCTGTGCAGCGGGAACGTCCTCGGACCTCCAGGGGCCGAGACAACCACCGTCTCATGGGGCCGGACACTTAGGGTCAGGGTAAAATCCAATATATATCTGGTGATATCTCTGGTGCTATTACAGATAGCGCAATAAATCAAAGTGCATTGTCTGTAGGAGGCCCTGATGCATGAATCTGTGCAGCGGGAACGTCCTCGGACCACCAGGGTCCGAGAAAATCACAGTCTCATGGGGCCGGACACTCAGGGTCAGGGGAAAATCCAATATATATCTGGTGATATCTCGTGTGCTATTAGAGATAGCGCAATAAACCAAATTTAATTATCTGCAGGAGGCCCAGGCGCATGAATCTGCGGAACGGGAACGACCTCGCACCACCGGTGGCCGAGAAAACCACAGTCTCATGGGGCCGGACACTCAGGGTCAGTGAAAAATCCAATATATATCTGGTGATATCTCGGGTGCTATTACAGATAGCGCAATAAATCAAAGTGCATTGTCTGTAGGAGGCCCTGATGCATGAATCTGTGCAGCGGGAACGACCTCGGACCACCAGGGGCCGAGAAAACCAGAGTCTCATGGGGCCGGACACTCAGGGTCAGGGAAAAATCCAATATATATCTGGTGATATGTTGGGTGCTATTAGAGATAGCGCAATAAACTTAAGTGAATTATCTGCAGGAGGCCCTGGTGCATGAATCTGTGCAGCGGGAACGACCTCGGACCACCAGGGGCCGAGAAAACCACAGTCTCATGGGGCCGGACACTCAGGGTCAGGGAAAAATCCAATATATATCTGGTGATATCTTGGGTGCTATTAGAGATAGCGCAATAAACTTAAGTGAATTATCTGCAGGAGGCCCTGGCGCATGAATCTGTGCAGCGGGAACGACCTCGGACCACCAGGGGCCGAGACAACCACCGTCTCATGGGGCCGGACACTGAGGGTCAGGGTAAAATCCAATATATATCTGGTGATATTTCTGGTGCTATTACATATAGCGCAATAAATCAAAGTGCATTGTCAGTAGGAGGCCCTGGCTCATGAATCTGTGCAGCGGGAACGACCTCAGACCACCAGGGGCCTAGAAAACCACAGTCTCATGGGGCCGGACACTCAGGGTCAGGGGAAAATCCAATATATATCTGGTGATATCTCGGGTGCTATTAGAGATAGCCCAATAAACCAAAGTGAATTATCTGCAGGAGGCCCTGGCGGATGAATCTGTGCAGCAGGAACGTCCTCGGACCACCACGGGCCGAGAAAACCACCGTCCCGAGGGGCCGGACACTTAGGGTCAGTGAAAAATCCAATATATATCTGGTGATATCTCGGCTGCTATTACCGATAGCGCAATAAATCAAAGTGAATTATCTGCAGGAGGCCCTGGCGCATGAATCTGTGCAGCGGGAACCACCTCGGACCACCAGGGTCCGAGAAAATCACAGTCTCATGGGGCCGGACACTCAGGGTCAGGGGAAAATCCAATATATATCTGGTGATATCTCGGGTGCTATTAGAGATAGCGCAATAAATCAAAGTGCATTGTCTGAAGGAGGCCCTGGCGCATGGATCTGTGCAGCGGGAACGACCTCGGACCAACATCGGCAGAGATAACCACAGTCTCATGGGGTCGGACACTCAGGGTCAGGGAAAAATCCAATATATATCTGGTGATATCTCGGGTACTATTAGAGATAGCGCAGTAAATCAAAGTGCATTGTCTGTAGGAGGCCCTGATGCATGAATCTGTGCAGCGGGAACGTCCTCGGACCTCCAGGGGCCGAGACAACCACCGTCTCATGGGGCCGGACACTTAGGGTCAGGGTAAAATCCAATATATATCTGGTGATATCTCTGGTGCTATTACAGATAGCGCAATAAATCAAAGTGCATTGTCTGTAGGAGGCCCTGATGCATGAATCTGTGCAGCGGGAACGTCCTCGGACCACCAGGGTCCGAGAAAATCACAGTCTCATGGGGCCGGACACTCAGGGTCAGGGGAAAATCCAATATATATCTGGTGATATCTCGTGTGCTATTAGAGATAGCGCAATAAACCAAATTTAATTATCTGCAGGAGGCCCAGGCGCATGAATCTGCGGAACGGGAACGACCTCGCACCACCGGTGGCCGAGAAAACCACAGTCTCATGGGGCCGGACACTCAGGGTCAGTGAAAAATCCAATATATATCTGGTGATATCTCGGGTGCTATTACAGATAGCGCAATAAATCAAAGTGCATTGTCTGTAGGAGGCCCTGATGCATGAATCTGTGCAGCGGGAACGACCTCGGACCACCAGGGGCCGAGAAAACCAGAGTCTCATGGGGCCGGACACTCAGGGTCAGGGAAAAATCCAATATATATCTGGTGATATCTTGGGTGCTATTAGAGATAGCGCAATAAACTTAAGTGAATTATCTGCAGGAGGCCCTGGTGCATGAATCTGTGCAGCGGGAACGACCTCGGACCACCAGGGGCCGAGAAAACCACAGTCTCATGGGGCCGGACACTCAGGGTCAGGGAAAAATCCAATATATATCTGGTGATATCTTGGGTGCTATTAGAGATAGCGCAATAAACTTAAGTGAATTATCTGCAGGAGGCCCTGGCGCATGAATCTGTGCAGCGGGAACGACCTCGGACCACCAGAGGCCGAGACAACCACCGTCTCATGGGGCCGGACACTGAGGGTCAGGGTAAAATCCAATATATATCTGGTGATATTTCTGGTGCTATTACATATAGCGCAATAAATCAAAGTGCATTGTCAGTAGGAGGCCCTGGCTCATGAATCTGTGCAGCGGGAACGACCTCAGACCACCAGGGGCCTAGAAAACCACAGTCTCATGGGGCCGGACACTCAGGGTCAGGGGAAAATCCAATATATATCTGGTGATATCTCGGGTGCTATTAGAGATAGCGCAATAAATCAAAGTGCATTGTCTGAAGGAGGCCCTGGCGCATGGATCTGTGCAGCGGGAACGACCTCGGACCAACATCGGCAGAGATAACCACAGTCTCATGGGGCCGGACACTCAGGGTCAGTGAAAAATCCAATATATATCTGGTGATATCTCGGGTGCTATTACAGATAGCGCAATAAGTCAAAGTGCATTGTCTGTAGGAGGCCCTGGCGCCTGAATCTGTGCAGTGGGAACGACCTCGGACAACCGGGGGCCGAGAAAACCACCGTCTCATGGGGCCGGACACTCAGGGTCAGGGGAAAATCCAATATATATCTGGTGATATCTCGGGTGCTATTAGAGATAGCGCAATATACCAAAGTGAGTTATCTGCAGGAGGCCCTGGCGCATGAATCTGTGCAACGGGAACGACCTCGGACCACCAGGGGCCGAGAAAACCACAGTCTCATGGGGCCGGGCACTCAGGGTCAGGGGAAAATCCAATATATATCTGGTGATATCTCGGGTGCTATTAGAGATAGCGCAATAAATCAAAGTGCATTGTCTGTAGGAGGCCCTGGCGCATGAATCTGTGCAGCGGGAACCACCTCGGATCACCAGGGTCCGAGAAAATCACAGTCTCATGGGGCCGGACACTCAGGGTCAGGGGAAAATCCAATAAATATCTGGTGATATCTCGGGTGCTATTGGAGATACCGCAATAAACCAAAGTGAATTATCTGCAGGAGGCCCTGGCGCATGAAACAGTGCAACGGGAACGACCTCGGACCACCAGGCGCCGACAAAACCACTGTCTCATGGGGCCGGACACTCAGGGTCAGGGAAAAATCCAATATATATCTGGCGATATCTTGGGTGCTATTAGAGATAGCGCAATAAACCAAAGTGAATTATCTGCAGGAGGCCCTGGCGCATGAATCTGTGCAGCGGGAACGACCTCGGACCACCAGGGGCCGAGAAAACCACCGTCCCGAGGGGCCGGACACTTAGGGTCAGTGAAAAATCAAATATATATCTGGTGATATCTCGGGTGCTATTACAGATAGCGCAATAAGTCAAAGTGAATTACCTGCAGGAGGCCCTGGCGCATGAAACAGTGCAACGGGAACGACCTCGGACCACCAGGCGCCGAGAAAACCACAGTCTCATGGGGCCGGACACTCAGGGTCAGGGGAAAATCCAATATATATCTGGTGATATTTTCGGGTGCTATTAGATACAGCGCAATAAACCAAAGTGAATTATCTGCAGGAGGCCCTAGCGCATGAATCTGGGCAGCGGGAACGACCTCGGACCACCAGGGGCCGAGAAAACCACAGTCAAATGGGGCCGGACACTCAGGGTCAGGGAAAATCCAATATATATCTGGTGATATCTCGGGTGCTATTAGATACAGCGCAATAAACCAAAGTGAATTATCTGCAGGAGGCCCTGGCGCATGCATCTGTGCAGCGGGAACGACCTAGGACCACCAGGGGCCGAGAAAACCACCGTCTCATGGGGCCGGACACTCAGGGTCAGGGGAAAATCCAATATATATCTGGTGATATCTCGGCTGCTATTACCGATAGCGCAATAAATCAAAGTGAATTATCTGCAGCAGGCCCTGGCGCATGAATCTGTGCAACGGGAACGACCTCGCACCACCAGGGGCCGAGAAAACCACAGTCTCATGGGGCCGGACACTCAGGGTCAGGGAAAAATCCAATATATATCTGGTGATATCTTAGGTGCTATTAGAGATAGCGCAATAAGCCAAAGTGAATTATCTGCAGGACGCCCTGCCGCATGAATCTGTGCAACGGGAACGACCTCGGACCACCAGGGGCCGAGAAAACCACAGTCTCATGGGGCCGGACACTCAGGGTCAGGGTAAAATCCAATATATATCTGGTGATATCTCGGGTGCTATTACAGATAGCTAAATAAATCAAAGTGCATTGTCTGTAGGAGGCCCTGGCGCATGAATCTGTGCAGCGGGAACGACCTCGGACCACCATCGGCAGAGAAAACGACAGTCTCATGGGGTCGGACACTCAGGGTCAGGGGAAAATCCAATATATATCTGGTGATATCTCGGGTGCTATTACAGATAGCGCAATAAATCAAAGTGCATTGTCTGTAGGAGGCCCTGGCGCATGAATCTGTGCAGCGGGAACGACCTCGGACCACCAGGGGCCGAGTAAACCACAGTCTCATGGGGCCGGACACTCAAGGTCAGGGGAAAATCCAATATATATCTGGTGATATCTCGGGTGCTATTAGATATAGCGCAATAAACGAAAGTGAATTATCTGCAGGAGGCCCTGGCGAATGCATCTGTGCAGCGGGAACGACCTCGGACCACCAGGGGCCGAGAAAACCACCGTCTCATGGGGCCGGACACTCAGGGTCAGGGAAAAATCCAATATATATCTGGTGATATCTCGGGTGCTATTACAAATAGCGCAATAAATCAAAGTGCATTGTCTGTAGGAGGCCCTGGTGCATGAATCTGTGCAGCGGGAACGACCTCGGACCACCAGGGGCCGAGAAAACCACAGTCTCATGGGTCCGGACATTCAGGGTCAGGGGAAAATCCAATATATATCTGGCGATATCTCGGGGGCTCTTAGAGATAGCGCAATGAACCAAAGTGAATTATCTGCAGGAGGCCCTGGCGCATGAATCTGTGCAGCGGGAACGTCCTCGGACCACCAGGGGCCGAGAAAACCACCATCTCATGGGGCTGGACACTCAGGGTCAGGGGAAAATCCAATATATATCTGGTGATATCTCGGGTGCTATTAGAGATAGCGCAATAAATCAAAGTGCATTGTCTGTAGGAGGCCCTGGCGCATGAATCTGTGCAGCGGGACCGACATCGGACCAACATCGGCAGAGAAAACCACAGTCTCATGGGTTCGGACACTCAGGGCCAGGGAAAAATCCAATATATATCTGGTGATATCTTGGGTGCTATTAGAGATAGCGCAATAAACCAAAGTGAATGATCTGCAGGAGGCCCTGGCGCATGAATCTGTGCAGCGGGAACGACCTCGGACCAACATCGGCAGAGAAAACCACAGTCTCATGGGGTCGGACACTCAGGGTCAGGGAAAAATCCAATATATATCTGGTGATATCTCGGGTACTATTAGAGATAGCGCAGTAAACCAAAGTGAATTATCTGCAGGAGGCACTGGCGCATGAATCTGAGCAGCGGGAACATCCTCGGACCTCCAGGGGCCGAGACAACCACCGTCTCATGGGGCCGGACACTCAGGGTCAGGGTAAAATCCAATATATATCTGGTGATATCTCGGGTGCTATTACAGATAGCGAAATAAATCAAAGTGCATTGTCTGTAGGAGGCCCTGGCGCATGAATCTGTGCAGCGGGAACGACCTCGGACCACCATCGCCAGAGAAAACCACAGTCTCATGGGGTCGGACAATCAGGGTCAGGGAAAAATCCAATATATATCTGGTGATATCTCGGGTACTATTACAGATAGCTCAATAAATCAAAGTGCATTGTCTGTAGGAGGCCCTGATGGATGAATCTGTGCAGCGGGAACGACCTCGGACCACCAGGGGCCGAGAAAACCACAGTCTCATGGGGCCGGACACTCAGGGTCAGGGGAAAATCCAATATATATCTGGTGATATCTCGGGTGCTGTTACAGAAAGCGCAATAAATCAAAGTGCATTGTCTGTGGGAGGCCGTGGTGCAGGAATCTGGGCAGCGGGAACGACCTCGGACCACCAGGGGCCGAGAAGACCACCGTCTCATGGGGCCGGACACTCAGGGTCAGTGGAAAATCCAATATATATCTGGTGATATCTCGGCTGCTATTAGAGATAGCGCAATAAACCAAAGTGAATTATCTGCAGGAGGCCCTGGCGCATGAATCTGTGCAACGGGAACGATCTCGGACCACCAGGGGCCGAGAAAACCACAGTCTCATGGGGCCGGACACTCAGGGTCAGGGGAAAATCCAATATATATCTGGTGATATCTCGGGTGCTATTACAGATAGCGCAATAAATCAAAGTGCATTGTCTGTAGGAGGCCCTGATACATGAATGTGTGCAGCGGGAACGACCTCGGACCACCAGGGGCCGAGAAAACCGCAGTCTCATGGGGCCGGACAGTCAGGGTCAGGGAAAAATCCAATATATATCTGGTGATATCTCGGGTGCTATTAGAGATAGCGCAATAAACCAATGTGAATTATCTGCAGGAGGCCCTGGCGCATGAATCTCTGCAGCGGGAACGACCTCGGACCACCAGGGGCCGAGAAAACCACCGTCTCATGGGGCCGGACAGTCAGGGTCAGGGAGAAATCCTATATATATCTGGTGATATCTCGGGTGCTATTAGAGATAGCGCAATAAATCAAAGTAAATTATCTGCAGGGGGCCCTGGCGCATGAATCTGTGCAGCGGGAACGACCTCGGTCCACCAGGGGCCGAGAAAACCACCGTCTCTTGGGGCTGGACACTCAGGGTGAGGGAAATATCCAATATATATCTGGTGATATCTCGGGTGCTGTTACAGAAAGCGCAATAAATCAAAGTGCATTGTCTGTGGGAGGCCGTGGTGCATGAATCTGGGCAGCGGGAACGACCTCGGACCACCAGGGGCCGAGAAGACCACCGTCTCATGGGGCCGGCCACTCAGGGTCAGGGGAAAATCCAATATATATCTGGTGATATCTCGAGAGCTATTACAGATAGGGCAATAAATCAAAGTGCATTGTCTGTAGGAGGCCCTGATGGATGAATCTGTGCAGCGGGAACGACCTCGGACCACCAGGGGCCGAGAAAACCACAGTCTCATGGGGTCGGTCACTCAGGGTCAGGGGAAAATCCAATATATATCAGGTGATATCTCGGCTGCTATTAGAGATAGCGCAATAAACCAAAGTGAATTATCTGCAGGAGGCCCTGGCGCATGAATCTGTGCAACGGGAACGACCTCGGACCACCAGGGGCCGAGAAAACCGCAGTCTCATGGGGCCGGACAGTCAGGGTCAGGGAAAAATCCAATATATATCTGGTGATATCTCGGGTGCTATTAGAGATAGCGCAATAAACCAAAGTGCATTATCTGCAGGAGGCCCTGGCGCATGAATCTCTGCAGCGGGAACGACCTCGGACCACCAGGGGCCGAGAAAATCACCGTCTCATGGGGCCGTACACTCAGGGTCAGTGAAAAATCCAATATATATCTGGTGATATCTCGGGTGCTATTACAGATAGCGCAATAAATCAAAGTGCATTGTCTGTAGGAGGCCCTGGCGTATGAACACGTGCAGCGGGAACGACCTCGGACCACCAGGGGCCGAGAAAACCACAGTCTCATGGGGCAGGACACTCAGGGTCAGGGAAAAATCCAATATATATCTGGTGATATCCCGGGTGCTATTACAGATAGCGCAATAAATCAAAGTGAATTATCTGCAGGAGGCCCTGGCGCATGAATCTGTGCAACGGGAACGACCTCGGACCACCAGGTGCCGAGAAAACCGCAGTCTGATGGGGCCGGACACTCAGCGTCAGGGAAAAATTCAATATATATCTGCTGATATCTTGGGTGCTATTAGAGATAGCGCAATAAACCAAAGTGAATTATCTGCAGGAGGCCCTGGCGCATGAATCTGTGGAACGAGAACGACCTCGGACCACCAGGGGCCGAGAAAACCACAGTCTCATGGGGCCGGACACTCAGGGTCAGGGAAAAATCCAATATATATCTGGTGATATCTTGGGTGCTATTAGAGATAGCGCAATAAACCAATGTGAATTATCTGCAGGAGGCCCTGGCGCATGAATCTGTGCAGCGGGAACGACCTCGGACCACCAGGGGCCGAGAAAATCACCGTCTCATGGGGCCGGACAGTCAGGGTCAGGGAGAAATCCTATATATATCTGGTGATATCTCGGGTGCTATTAGAGATAGCGCAATAAATCAAAGTAAATTATCTGCAGGGGGCCCTGGCGCATGAATCTGTGCAGCCGGAACAACCTCGGACCACCAGGGGCCGAGAAAACCACAGTCTCATGGGGCCGGGCACTCAGGGTCAGGGGAAAATCCAATATATATCTGGTGATATCTCGGGTGCTATTAGAGATAGCGCAATAAACCAAAGTGCATTCTCTGCAGGAAGTCCTGGCGCATGATTCTGTGCAGCGGGAACGACCTCGGACCACCAGGGGCCGAGAAAATCACAGTCTCATTCGGCCGGACACTCAGGGTCTGGGGAAAATCCAATATATATCTGGTGATATCTCGGGTCCTATTACAGATAGCGAAATAAATCAAAGTGCATTGTCTGTAGGAGGCCCTGGCGCATGAATGTGGCCAGCGGGAACGACCTTGGACCACCAGGGGCCGAGACAACCACCGTCTCATGGGGTCGGACACTCAGGGTCAGGGAAAAATCCAATATATATCTGGTGATATCTCGGGTGCTATTAGAGATAGCGTAATAAATCAAAGTAAATTATCTGCAGGGGGCCCTGGCGCATGAATCTGTGCAGCGGGAACGACCTCGGCCCACCAGGGGCCGAGAAAATCACAGTCTCATTCGGCCGGACACTCAGGGTCTGGGGAAAATCCAATATATATCTGGTGATATCTCGGGTCCTATTACAGATAGCGAAATAAATCAAAGTGCATTGTCTGTAGGAGGCCCTGGCGCATGAACGTGGCCAGCGGGAACGACCTTGGACCACCAGGGGCCGAGACAACCACCGTCTCATGGGGCCGGACACTCAGGGTCAGGGAAAAATCCAATATATATCTGGTGATATCCCGGGTGCTATTACAGATAGCGCAATAAATCAAAGTGCATTGCCTGTAGGCGGCCCTGCCGGATGAATCTGTGCAGCAGGATCGCCCTCGGACCACCATGGGCCGAGAAAACTACAGTCTCATTCGGCCGGACACTCAGGGTCAGGGAAAAATCCAATATATATCTGGTGATATCCCGGGTGCTATTACAGATAGCGCAATAAATCAAAGTGATTTATCTGCAGGAGGCCCTGGCGCATGAATCTGTGCAACGGGAACGACCTCGGACCACCAGGTGCCGAGAAAACCACAGTCTCATGGGGCCGGACACTCAGCGTCAGGGAAAAATTCAATATATATCTGGTGATATCTCGGGTGCTATTAGAGATAGCGCAATAAATCAAAGTAAATTATCTGCAGGGGGCCCTGGCGCATGAATCTGTGCAGCGGGAACGACCTCGGCCCACCAGGGGCCGAGAAAATCACAGTCTCATTCGGCCGGACACTCAGGGTCTGGGGAAAATCCAATATATATCTGGTGATATCTCGGGTCCTATTACAGATAGCGAAATAAATCAAAGTGCATTGTCTGTGGGAGGCCCTGGCAGATGAATGTGGCCAGCGGGAACGACCTTGGACCACCAGGGGCCGAGACAACCACCGTCTCATGGGGCCGGACACTCAGGGTCAGGGAAAAATCCAATATATATCTGGTGATATCCCGGGTGCTATTACAGATAGCGCAATAAATCAAAGTGCACTGTCTGTAGGAGGCCCTGGCGCATCAATCTGGGCAGAGGGAACGACCTCGGACCACCAGGGGCCGAGAAAATGGCCGTCTCATGGGGCCGGACTGTAAGGGATAGGGAAGAACACAATATATATCTGGTGATATCTAGGGTGCTATTAGAGATAGCGCAATAAATCAAAGTGCATTGTCTGTAGGAGGCACTGGCGAATGAATCAGTGCAGCGGGAACGACCTCGGACCACCAGGGGCCGAGAAAATTACAGATTTTCGGAATCCGTCACCCAAGGTCATGTAAAAATCCAGTATATATCTGGTGATATCTCGGGTGCTATTACAGATAGCGAAATAAATCAAAGTGCATTGTCTGTAGGAGGCCCTGGCGCATGAATCTGTGCAGCGGGAACGACCTCGGACCACCATCGCCAGAGAAAACCACAGTCTCATGGGGTCGGACAATCAGGGTCAGGGAAAAATCCAATATATATCTGGTGATATCTCGGGTACTATTACAGATAGCTCAATAAATCAAAGTGCATTGTCTGTAGGAGGCCCTGATGGATGAATCTGTGCAGCGGGAACGACCTCGGACCACCAGGGGCCGAGAAAACCACAGTCTCATGGGGCCGGACACTCAGGGTCAGGGGAAAATCCAATATATATCTGGTGATATCTCGGGTGCTGTTACAGAAAGCGCAATAAATCAAAGTGCATTGTCTGTGGGAGGCCGTGGTGCAGGAATCTGGGCAGCGGGAACGACCTCGGACCACCGGGGGCCGAGAAGACCACCGTCTCATGGGGCCGGACACTCAGGGTCAGTGGAAAATCCAATATATATCTGGTGATATCTCGGCTGCTATTAGAGATAGCGCAATAAACCAAAGTGAATTATCTGCAGGAGGCCCTGGCGCATGAATCTGTGCAACGGGAACGATCTCGGACCACCAGGGGCCGAGAAAACCACAGTCTCATGGGGCCGGACACTCAGGGTCAGGGGAAAATCCAATATATATCTGGTGATATCTCGGGTGCTATTACAGATAGCGCAATAAATCAAAGTGCATTGTCTGTAGGAGGCCCTGATACATGAATGTGTGCAGCGGGAACGACCTCGGACCACCAGGGGCCGAGAAAACCGCAGTCTCATGGGGCCGGACAGTCAGGGTCAGGGAAAAATCCAATATATATCTGGTGATATCTCGGGTGCTATTAGAGATAGCGCAATAAACCAATGTGAATTATCTGCAGGAGGCCCTGGCGCATGAATCTCTGCAGCGGGAACGACCTCGGACCACCAGGGGCCGAGAAAACCACCGTCTCATGGGGCCGGACAGTCAGGGTCAGGGAGAAATCCTATATATATCTGGTGATATCTCGGGTGCTATTAGAGATAGCGCAATAAATCAAAGTAAATTATCTGCAGGGGGCCCTGGCGCATGAATCTGTGCAGCGGGAACGACCTCGGTCCACCAGGGGCCGAGAAAACCACCGTCTCTTGGGGCTGGACACTCAGGGTGAGGGAAATATCCAATATATATCTGGTGATATCTCGGGTGCTGTTACAGAAAGCGCAATAAATCAAAGTGCATTGTCTGTGGGAGGCCGTGGTGCATGAATCTGGGCAGCGGGAACGACCTCGGACCACCAGGGGCCGAGAAGACCACCGTCTCATGGGGCCGGCCACTCAGGGTCAGGGGAAAATCCAATATATATCTGGTGATATCTCGAGAGCTATTACAGATAGGGCAATAAATCAAAGTGCATTGTCTGTAGGAGGCCCTGATGGATGAATCTGTGCAGCGGGAACGACCTCGGACCACCAGGGGCCGAGAAAACCACAGTCTCATGGGGTCGGTCACTCAGGGTCAGGGGAAAATCCAATATATATCAGGTGATATCTCGGCTGCTATTAGAGATAGCGCAATAAACCAAAGTGAATTATCTGCAGGAGGCCCTGGCGCATGAATCTGTGCAACGGGAACGACCTCGGACCACCAGGGGCCGAGAAAACCGCAGTCTCATGGGGCCGGACAGTCAGGGTCAGGGAAAAATCCAATATATATCTGGTGATATCTCGGGTGCTATTAGAGATAGCGCAATAAACCAAAGTGCATTATCTGCAGGAGGCCCTGGCGCATGAATCTCTGCAGCGGGAACGACCTCGGACCACCAGGGGCCGAGAAAATCACCGTCTCATGGGGCCGTACACTCAGGGTCAGTGAAAAATCCAATATATATCTGGTGATATCTCGGGTGCTATTACAGATAGCGCAATAAATCAAAGTGCATTGTCTGTAGGAGGCCCTGGCGTATGAACACGTGCAGCGGGAACGACCTCGGACCACCAGGGGCCGAGAAAACCACAGTCTCATGGGGCAGGACACTCAGGGTCAGGGAAAAATCCAATATATATCTGGTGATATCCCGGGTGCTATTACAGATAGCGCAATAAATCAAAGTGAATTATCTGCAGGAGGCCCTGGCGCATGAATCTGTGCAACGGGAACGACCTCGGACCACCAGGTGCCGAGAAAACCGCAGTCTGATGGGGCCGGACACTCAGCGTCAGGGAAAAATTCAATATATATCTGCTGATATCTTGGGTGCTATTAGAGATAGCGCAATAAACCAAAGTGAATTATCTGCAGGAGGCCCTGGCGCATGAATCTGTGGAACGAGAACGACCTCGGACCACCAGGGGCCGAGAAAACCACAGTCTCATGGGGCCGGACACTCAGGGTCAGGGAAAAATCCAATATATATCTGGTGATATCTTGGGTGCTATTAGAGATAGCGCAATAAACCAATGTGAATTATCTGCAGGAGGCCCTGGCGCATGAATCTGTGCAGCGGGAACGACCTCGGACCACCAGGGGCCGAGAAAATCACCGTCTCATGGGGCCGGACAGTCAGGGTCAGGGAGAAATCCTATATATATCTGGTGATATCTCGGGTGCTATTAGAGATAGCGCAATAAATCAAAGTAAATTATCTGCAGGGGGCCCTGGCGCATGAATCTGTGCAGCCGGAACAACCTCGGACCACCAGGGGCCGAGAAAACCACAGTCTCATGGGGCCGGGCACTCAGGGTCAGGGGAAAATCCAATATATATCTGGTGATATCTCGGGTGCTATTAGAGATAGCGCAATAAACCAAAGTGCATTCTCTGCAGGAAGTCCTGGCGCATGATTCTGTGCAGCGGGAACGACCTCGGACCACCAGGGGCCGAGAAAATCACAGTCTCATTCGGCCGGACACTCAGGGTCTGGGGAAAATCCAATATATATCTGGTGATATCTCGGGTCCTATTACAGATAGCGAAATAAATCAAAGTGCATTGTCTGTAGGAGGCCCTGGCGCATGAATGTGGCCAGCGGGAACGACCTTGGACCACCAGGGGCCGAGACAACCACCGTCTCATGGGGTCGGACACTCAGGGTCAGGGAAAAATCCAATATATATCTGGTGATATCTCGGGTGCTATTAGAGATAGCGTAATAAATCAAAGTAAATTATCTGCAGGGGGCCCTGGCGCATGAATCTGTGCAGCGGGAACGACCTCGGCCCACCAGGGGCCGAGAAAATCACAGTCTCATTCGGCCGGACACTCAGGGTCTGGGGAAAATCCAATATATATCTGGTGATATCTCGGGTCCTATTACAGATAGCGAAATAAATCAAAGTGCATTGTCTGTAGGAGGCCCTGGCGCATGAACGTGGCCAGCGGGAACGACCTTGGACCACCAGGGGCCGAGACAACCACCGTCTCATGGGGCCGGACACTCAGGGTCAGGGAAAAATCCAATATATATCTGGTGATATCCCGGGTGCTATTACAGATAGCGCAATAAATCAAAGTGCATTGCCTGTAGGCGGCCCTGCCGGATGAATCTGTGCAGCAGGATCGCCCTCGGACCACCATGGGCCGAGAAAACTACAGTCTCATTCGGCCGGACACTCAGGGTCAGGGAAAAATCCAATATATATCTGGTGATATCCCGGGTGCTATTACAGATAGCGCAATAAATCAAAGTGATTTATCTGCAGGAGGCCCTGGCGCATGAATCTGTGCAACGGGAACGACCTCGGACCACCAGGTGCCGAGAAAACCACAGTCTCATGGGGCCGGACACTCAGCGTCAGGGAAAAATTCAATATATATCTGGTGATATCTCGGGTGCTATTAGAGATAGCGCAATAAATCAAAGTAAATTATCTGCAGGGGGCCCTGGCGCATGAATCTGTGCAGCGGGAACGACCTCGGCCCACCAGGGGCCGAGAAAATCACAGTCTCATTCGGCCGGACACTCAGGGTCTGGGGAAAATCCAATATATATCTGGTGATATCTCGGGTCCTATTACAGATAGCGAAATAAATCAAAGTGCATTGTCTGTGGGAGGCCCTGGCAGATGAATGTGGCCAGCGGGAACGACCTTGGACCACCAGGGGCCGAGACAACCACCGTCTCATGGGGCCGGACACTCAGGGTCAGGGAAAAATCCAATATATATCTGGTGATATCCCGGGTGCTATTACAGATAGCGCAATAAATCAAAGTGCACTGTCTGTAGGAGGCCCTGGCGCATCAATCTGGGCAGAGGGAACGACCTCGGACCACCAGGGGCCGAGAAAATGGCCGTCTCATGGGGCCGGACTGTAAGGGATAGGGAAGAACACAATATATATCTGGTGATATCTAGGGTGCTATTAGAGATAGCGCAATAAATCAAAGTGCATTGTCTGTAGGAGGCACTGGCGAATGAATCAGTGCAGCGGGAACGACCTCGGACCACCAGGGGCCGAGAAAATTACAGATTTTCGGAATCCGTCACCCAAGGTCATGTAAAAATCCAGTATATATCTGGTGATATCTCGGGTGCTATTACAGATAGCGCAATAAACCAAAGTGCTTTGTCTGCGGGAGGTCCTGTCGCATGAATCTGGGCAGCGGCAACGACCTCGGACCACCAGGGGCCGAGAAAACCACAGTCTCATGGGGCCGGACACTCAGGGTCAGTGGAAAATCCAATATATATCTGGTGATATCTCGGGTGCTATTAGAGATAGCGCAATAAACCAAAGTGAATTATCTGCAGGAGGCCCTGGCGGATGAATCTGTGCAGCAGGAACGCCCTCGGACCACCAGGGGCCGAGAAAACCACCGTCCCGAAGGGCCGGACACTTAGGGTCAGTGAAAAATCCAATATATATCTGGTGATATCTCGGGTGCTATTACAGATAGCGCAATAAACCAAAGTGAATTATCTGCAAGAGTCCCTGGCGCATGAATCTGTGCAGCGGGAACAGCCTCGGATCACCAGGGGCCGAGAAAACCACCATCTCATGGGGCCGGACACTCAGGGTCAGCGGAAAATCCCATATATATCTGGTGATATCTCGGGTGCTATTAGAGATAGCGCAATAAACCAAAGTGAATTATCTGCAGGAGGTCCTGGCGCATGAATCTGTGCAGCGGGAACGACCTCGGACCACCACGGACCGAGAAAACCACCGTCTCATGGGGACGGACACTAAGGGTCACGGAAAAATCCAATATATATCTGGTGATATCTCGGGTGCTATTACAGATAGCGCAATAAATCAAAGTTCATTGTCAGTAGGAGGCCCTGGCGCCTGAATCTGGCCAGCGGGAACGACCTCGGACCACCAGGGGCCGAGAAAACCACAGTCTCATGGGGCCGGACACTCAGGGTCAGGGAAAAATCCAATATATATCTGGTGATATCTTGGGTGCTATTAGAGATAGCGCAATAAACCAAAGTGAATTATCTGTAGGAGGCCCTGGCGCATGCATCTGTGCAGCGGGAACGACCTCGGACCACCAAGGTCCGAGAAAATCACAGTCTCATGGGGCCGGCCACTCAGGGTCAGGGGAAAATCCAATATATATCTGGTGATATCTCGGGTGCTATTAGAGATAGCGCAATAAACCAAAGTGCCTTGTCTGTAGGAGGCCCTGGCGCATGAATCTGTGCAGCGGGAACGACTTCGGACCACCAGGGGCCTAGAAAACCACAGTCTCATTTGGCCGGACACTCAGGGTCAGGGGAAAATCCAATATATATCTGGTGATATCTCGGGTGCTATTAGAGATAGCGCCATAAACCAAAGTGAATTATCTGCAGGAGGCCCTGGCGCATGAAACTGTTTAACGGGAATGACCTCGGACCACCAGGAGCCGAGAAAACCACAGTCTCATGGGGCAAGACACTCAGGGTCAGGGGAAAATCCAATATATATCTGGTGATATCTCGGGTGCTATTACAGATGGCGCAATAAATCAAAGTGCATTGTCTGTAGGAGGCCCTGGCGCATGAATCTGTGCAGCGGGAACGACCTCGGACCACCAGGGTCCGAGAAAATCACAGTCTCATGGGGCCGGACACTCAGGGTCAGGGAAAAATCCAATATATATCTGGTGAATTCTCGGGAGCTATTACAGATAGCGCAATAAATCAAAGTGCATGACCTGTAGGAGGCCCTGGCGCATGAATCTGTGCAGCGGGAACGTCCTCGGTCCTCCAGGGGCCGAGAAAACTACAGTCTCATGGGGCCGGACACTCAGGGTCTGGGGAAAATCCAATATATATCTGGTGATATCTCGGGCCCTATTACAGATCGCGAAATAAATCAAAGTGCATTGTCTGCAGGAGGCCCTGGCTCATGAATCTGTGCAGCGGGAACGACCTCGGATCACCAGGGGCCGAGAGAACCACCATCTCATGGGGCCGGACACTCAGGGTCAGGGGAAAATCCAATATATTTCTGGTGATATCTCGGGTGCTATTAGAGATAGCACAATAAATCAAAGTACTTTGTCTGCGGGAGGCCCTGGCGCATGAATCTGTGCAGCGGCAACGGCCTCGGATCACCAGGGTCCGAGAGAACCACCATCTCATGGGGCCGGACACTCAGGGTCAGGGAAAAATCCAATATATATCTGGTGATATCTTGGGTGCTATTAGAGATAGCGCAATAAACCAAAGTGAATTATCTGTAGGAGGCCCTGGAGCATGCATCTGTGCAGCGGGAACGACCTCCGACCACCAGGGGCCGAGACAACCACCGTCTCATGGGGCCGGACACTCAGGGCCAGGGGAAAATCCAATATATATCTGGTGATATCTCGGGTGCTATTGCAGATAGCGCAATAAACCAAAGTGAATTATCTGCAGGAGGCCCTGGCGCATGAATCTGGGCAGCGGGAACGACCTCGGACCACCAGGGGCCGAGAAAACCACAGTCTCATGGGGCCGGACACTCAGGGTCAGTGGAAAATCCAATATATATCTGGTGATATCTCGGGTGCTATTAGAGATAGCGCAATAAACCAAAGTGAATTATCTGCAGGAGGCCCTGGCGGATGAATCTGTGCAGCAGGAACGCCCTCGGACCACCAGGGGCCGAGAAAACCACCGTCCCGAAGGGCCGGACACTTAGGGTCAGTGAAAAATCCAATATATATCTGGTGATATCTCGGGTGCTATTAGAGATAGCGCAATAAACCAAAGTGAATTATCTGCAGGAGGCCCTGGCGCATGAATCTGTGCAGCGGGAACGACCTCGGACCACCAGGGGCCGAGAAAACGACCATCTCATGGGGCCGGACACTCAGGGTCAGTGAAAAATCCAATATATATCTGGTGATGTCTCGGGTGTTATTAGAGATAGCGCAATAAACCAAAGTGAATTATCTCCAGGAGGCCCAGGCGCATGAATCTGTGCAGCGGGAAGGACCTCGGACCACCAGGGGCCGATAAAACCACCGTCTCATGGGGCCGGACTCTCATGGTCAGGGGAAAATCCAATATATATCTGGTGATATCTCGGGTGCTATTAGAGATAACGCAATAAACCAAAGTGCATTGTCTGCAGGAAGCCCTGGCGCATGATTCTGTGCAGCGGGAACGACCACGGACCACCAGGGGCCGAGAAAATCACCGTCTCATGGGGCCGGACACTCATGGTCAGGGGAAAATCCAATATATATCTGGTGATATCTCGGGTGCTAGTAGAGATAGCGCAATAAACCAAAGTGAATTATCTGCAGGAGGCCCTGGCGCATGAATCTGTGCAACGGGAACGACCTCCGACCACCAGGGGCCGAGACAACCACCGTCCCATCGGGCCGGACACTCAGGGTTAGGGAAAATTCCAGTATATATCTGGTGATATCTCGGGTGCTGTTACAGATAGCGCACAACAAATCAAAGTGCATTGTCTGTAGGAGGCCCTGGCGCATGGATCTGGGCAGCGGGAACGACCTCGGACCACCAGGGGCCGAGAAAACCACCATCTCATGGGGCCGGACACTCAGGGTCAGGGGAAAATCCAATATAGATCTGGTGATATCTCGGGTGCTATTAGAGATAGCGCAATAAACCAAAGTGAATTATCTGCAGGAGGCCCTGGCGCATGAATCTGTGCAGCGGGAACGACCTCGGACCACCAGGGGCCGAGAAAACGACCATCTCATGGGGCCGGACAGTCAGGGTCAGTGAAAAATCCAATATATATCTGGTGATGTCTCGGGTGTTATTAGAGATAGCGCAATAAACCAAAGTGAATTATCTCCAGGAGGCCCAGGCGCATGAATCTGTGCAGCGGGAAGGACCTCGGACCACCAGGGGCCGATAAAACCACCGTCTCATGGGGCCGGACTCTCATGGTCAGGGGAAAATCCAATATATATCTGGTGATATCTCGGGTGCTATTAGAGATAGCGCAATAAACCAAAGTGCATTGTCTGCAGGAAGCCCTGGCGCATGATTCTGTGCAGCGGGAACGACCACGGACCACCAGGGGCCGAGAAAATCACCGTCTCATGGGGCCGGACACTCATGGTCAGGGGAAAATCCAATATATATCTGGTGATATCTCGGGTGCTAGTAGAGATAGCGCAATAAACCAAAGTGAATTATCTGCAGGAGGCCCTGGCGCATGAATCTGTGCAACGGGAACGACCTCCGACCACCAGGGGCCGAGACAACCACCGTCCCATCGGGCCGGACACTCAGGGTTAGGGAAAAATCCAGTATATATCTGGTGATATCTCGGGTGCTGTTACAGATAGCGCACAACAAATCAAAGTGCATTGTCTGTAGGAGGCCCTGGCGCATGGATCTGGGCAGCGGGAACGACCTCGGACCACCAGGGGCCGAGACAACCACGGTCTCATGGGGCCCGACACTCATGGTCAGGGTAAAATCCAATATATATCAGGTGATATCTCGGGTGCTATTACATATAGCGCAATAAATCAAAGTGCATTGTCTGTAGGAGGCACTGGCTCATGAATCTGCGCAGCGGGAACGACCTCGGACCACCAGGGGCCTAGAAAACCACAATCTCATGGGGCCGGACACTCAGGGTCAGGGGAAAATCCAATATATATCTGGTGATATCTCAGGTGCTATTAGAGATAGCGCAATAAACCAAAGTGCATTGTCTGTAGGAGGCCCTGGCGCATGAATCTGGCCAGCGGGAACGACATCGGACAACCAGGGGCCGAGAAAATTACAGATTTTCGGTATCCGCCACCCAAAGTCATGTAAAAATCCAGCATATATATGGAGCTTTCTCCGGTGCTATTACAGATAGCGAAATAAATCAAAGTGCACCTTCTGTAGGAGGCCCCGGCGCATGAATCTGGGAAGCGGGAACGACCTCGGACCACCAGGGGCCGAGAAAACCACCGACACATGGGACCGGACACTCAGTGTCAGGGGAAAATTCAATATATATCTGGTGATAACTCGGGTGCTATTAGAGATAGCGCAATAAACCAAAGTGAATTATCTGCAGGAGGCCCTGGCGCATGAATCTGTGCAGCGGGAACGACCTCGGACCACCACGGACCGAGAAAACCACCGTCTCATGGGGACGGACACTAAGGGTCACGGAAAAATCCAATATATATCTGGTGATATCTCGGGTGCTATTACAGATGGCGCAATAAATCAAAGTGCATTGTCTGTAGGAGGCCCTGGCGCATGAATCTGTGCAGCGGGAACGACCTCGGACCACCAGGGTCCGAGAAAATCACAGTCTCACGGGGCCGGACACTCAGGGTCAGGGAAAAATCCAATATATATATGGTGAATTCTCGGGAGCTATTACAGATAGCGCAATAAATCAAAGTGCATGACATGTAGGAGGCCCTGGCGCATGAATCTGTGCAGCGGGAATGTCCTCGGTCCTCCAGGGGCCGAGAAAACTACAGTCTCATGGGGCCGGACACTCAGGGTCTGGGGAAAATCCAATATATATCTGGTGATATCTCGGGCCCTATTACAGATCGCGAAATAAATCAAAGTGCATTGTCTGCAGGAGGCCCTGGCTCATGAATCTGTGCAGCGGGAACGACCTCGGATCACCAGGGGCCGAGAGAACCACCATCTCATGGGGCCGGACACTCAGGGTCAGGGGAAAATCCAATATATTTCTGGTGATATCTCGGGTGCTATTAGAGATAGCACAATAAATCAAAGTACTTTGTCTGCGGGAGGCCCTGGCGCATGAATCTGTGCAGCGGCAACGGCCTCGGATCACCAGGGGCCGTGAGAACCACCATCTCATGGGGCCGGACACTCAGGGTCAGGGAAAAATCCAATATATATCTGGTGCTATCTTGGGTGCTATTAGAGATAGCGCAATAAACCAAAGTGAATTATCTGTAGGAGGCCCTGGAGCATGCATCTGTGCAGCGGGAACGACCTCCGACCACCAGGGGCCGAGACAACCACCGTCTCATGGGGCCGGACACTCAGGGCCAGGGGAAAATCCAATATATATCTGGTGATATCTCGGGTGCTATTGCAGATAGCGCAATAAACCAAAGTGAATTATCTGCAGGAGGCCCTGGCGCATGAATCTGGGCAGCGGGAACGACCTCGGACCACCAGGGGCCGAGAAAACCACAGTCTCATGGGGCCGGACACTCAGTGTCAGGGGAAAATTCAATATATATCTGGTGATAACTCGGGTGCTATTAGAGATAGCGCAATAAATCAAAGTGCATTGTCAGTAGGAGGCCCTGGCGCCTGAATCTGGCCAGCGGGAACGACCTCGGACCACCAGGGGCCGAGAAAACCACAGTCTCATGGGGCCGGACACTCAGGGTCAGGGAAAAATCCAATATATATCTAGTGATATCTCGGGTGCTATTAGAGACAGCGCAATAAACCATAGTGAATTATCTGCAGGAGGCCCTGGCGCATGAATCTGTGCAGCAGGAACGACCTCGGACCACCAGGGGCCGAGAAAACCACAGTCTCATGGGGCCGGACACTTAGGGTCAGGGGAAAATCCAATATATATCTGGTGATATCTTGGGTGCTATTAGAGATAGCACAATAAACCAAAGTGAATTATCTGTAGGAGGCCCTGGCGCATGCATCTGTGCAGCGGGAACGACCTCCGACCACCAGGGGCCGAGACAACCACCGTCCCATCGGGCCGGACACTCAGGGTTAGGGAAAAATCCAATATATATCTGGTGATATCTCGGGTGCTATTGGAGATAGCGCATTAACCAAGGTGAATTATCTGCAGGAGGCCCTGGCGCATGAATCTGGGCAGCGGGAACGACCTCGGACCACCAGGGGCCGAGAAAACCACAGTCTCATGGGGCCGGACACTCAGTATCAGGGGAAAATTCAATATATATCTGGTGATAACTCGGGTGCTATTAGAGATAGCGCAAGAAATCAAAGTGCATTGTCTGTAGCAGGCCGTGGCGCATGAATCTGGGCAGCGGGAACGACGTCGGACAACCAGCGGCCGAGAAAACCACCGTCTCAGGGGGCGGACACTCAGGGTCAGGGGAAAATCCAATATTTATCTGGTGATATCTCGAGTGCTATTAGAGATAGCGCAATAAACCAAAGTGCCTTCTCTGTAGGAGGCCCTGGCGCATGAATCTGTGCAGCGGGAACGACCTCGGACCACCAGGGGCCTAGAAAACCACAGTCTCATGTGGCCGGACACTCAGGGTCAGGGGAAAATCCAATATATATCTGGTGATATCTCGGGTGCTATTAGAGATAGCGCCATAAACCAAAGTGAATTATCTGCAGGAGGCCCTGGCGCATGAAACTGTTTAACGGGAACGACCTCGGACCACCAGGGGCCGAGAAAACCACAGTCTCATGGGGCAAGACACTCAGGGTCAGGGGAAAATCCAATATATATCTGGTGATATCTCGGGTGCTATTACAGACGGCGCAATAAATCAAAGTGCATTGTCTGTAGGAGGCCCTGGCGCATGAATCTGTGCAGCGGGAACGACCTCGGACCACCAGGGGCGAGACAACCACCGTCTCATGGGGCCGGACACTCAGGGTCAGGGAAAAATCCAATATATATCTGGTGAATTCTCGGGAGCTATTACAGATAGCGCAATAAATCAATGTGCATGACCTGTAGGAGGCCCTGGCGCATGAATCTGTGCAGCGGGAACGTCCTCGGACCTCCAGGGGCCGAGACAACCACCGTCTCATGGGGCCGGACACTCAGGGTCAGGGTAAAATCCAATATATATCCGGTGATATCTCGGGTGCTATTACAGATAGCGCAATAAATCAAAGTGCATTGTCTGTAGGAGGCCCTGGCGCATGAATCTGTTCAGCGGGAACGACCTCGGACGACCAGGGGCCGAGAAAACCACAGTCTCATGGGGCCGGACACTCAGTGTCAGGGGAAAATCCGATATATATCTGGTGATATCTCGGGTGCTATTAGAGATAGCGCAATAAACCAAAGTGAATTATCTGCAGGAGGCCCTGCCGCATGAATCTGTGCAACGGGAACGATCTCGGACCACCAGGGGCCGAGAAAACCACCGTCCCATCGGGCCGGACATTCAGGGTTAGGGAAAAATCCAATATATATCTGGTGATATCTCGGGTGCTATTACAGATAGCGCAAGAAATCAAAGTGCATTATCTGCAGGAGGCCCTGGCGCATGAATCTGTGCAGCGGGAACGACCTCGGATCACCAGGGGCCGAGAGAACCACCATCTCATGGGGCCGGACACTCAGGGTCAGGAGAAAATCCAATATATTTCTGGTGATATCTCGTGTGCTATTAGAGATAGCGCAATAAATCAAAGTACTTTGTCTGCGGGAGGCCCTGGCGCATGAATCTGTGCAGCGGCAACAACCTCGGACCACCAGGGGCCGAAAAAACCACCGTCTCATGGGGCCGGACACACAGGGTCAGGGAAAAATCCAATATATATCTGGTGATATCTTGTGTGCTATTAGAGATAGCGCAATCAACCGAAGTGAATTATCTGTAGGAGGCCCTGGCGCATGCATCTGTGCAGCGGGAACGACCTCCGCCCACCAGGGGCCGAGACAACCACCGTCTCATGGTGCCGGACACTCAGGGCCAGGGGAAAATCCTATATATATCTGGTGATATCTCGGGTGCTATTACAGATAGCGCAATAAACCAAAGTGAATTATCTGCAGGACGCCCTGGCGCATGAATCTGGGCAGCGGGAACGACCTCGGACCACCAGGGGCCGAGAAAACCACAGTCTCATGGGGCCGGACACTCAGTGTCAGGGGAAAATTCAATATATATCTGGTGATAACTCGGGTGCTATTAGAGATAGCGCAATAAACCAAAGTGCATTGTCTGTACGAGGCCCTGGCGCATGAATCTGGCCAGCGGGAACGACATCGGACCACCAGGGGCCGAGAAAATTACAGATTTTCGGTACCCGCCACCCAAAGTCATGTAAAAATCCAGCATATATATGGAGCTTTCTCCGGTGCTATTACAGATAGCGCAGTAAATCAAAGTGCACTGTCTGTAGGAGGCCCCGGCGCATGAATCTGGGAAGCGGGAACGACCTCGGACCACCAGGGGCCGAGAAAACCACAGTCTCATGGGGCCGGACACTCAGGGCAGGGAAAAATCCAATATATATCTGGTGATATCTCGGGTGCTATTAGAGATAGCGCAATAAACCAAAGTGAATTATCTGCAGGAGGCCCTGGCGCATGAATCTGTGCAGCGGGAACGACCTCGGACCACCAGAGGCCGAGAAAACCACAGTCTCATGGGGCCGGACACTTAGGGTCAGGGGAAAATCCAATATATATCTGGTGATATCTCGGGTGCTATTACAGATAGCGCAACAAATCAAAGTGCATTGTCTGTAGGGGGCCCTGGCGCATGGATCTGGGCAGCGGGAACGACCTCGGACCACCAGGGACCGAGACAACCACGGTCTCATGGGGCCCGACACTCAGGGTCAGGGTAAAATCCAATATATATCTGGTGATATCTCGGGTGCTATCACATATAGCGCAATAAATCAAAGTGCATTGTCTGTAGGAGGCACTGGCGCATGAAGCTGTGCAGCGGGAACGACCTCGGACCACCAGGGGCCTAGAAAACCACCTTCTAACGGGGCCGGACACTCAGGCTCAGGGTAAAATCCAATATATATCTGGCGATATCTCGGGTGCTATTAGAGATAGCGCAATAAATCAAAGTGCATTGTCTGTAGGAGGCCGTGGCGCATGAATCTGTGCAGCGGGAACGACCTCGGACCACCAGGGGCCGAAAAAACCACAGTCTCATGGGCCCGGACACTCAGGGTGAGGGAAATATCCAATATATATCTGGTGATATCTCGGGTGCTATTACAGATAGCGCAATAAATCACAGTGCATTGTCTGTAGGAGGCCCTGGCGCATGAATCTGTGCAGCGGGAACGACCTCGGACCACCAGGGGACGAGAAAACCACCGTCTCATGGGGCCGGACAGTCAGGGTCAGGAAAAAATCCAATACATATCTGGTGATATCTCGGGTGCTATTGGAGATAGCGCAATAAACCAAAGTGAATTATCTGCAGGAGGCCCTGGCGCATGAATCTGTGCAGCGGGAACGACCTCGGACCACCACGGGCCGAGAAAACCACCGTCTCATGGGGCCGGACACTCAGGGTCAGGGAAAAATCCAATATATATCTGGTGATATCTCGGATGCTATTACAGATAGCGCACAACAAATCAAAGTGCATTGTCTGTAGGAGGCCCTGGCGCATGGATCTGGGCATCGGGAACGACCTCGGACCACCAGGGGCCGAGAAAATTACAGTCTGAAGGGGCCGGACACTCAGGGTCAGTGGAAAATCCAATATATATCTGGTGATATCTCGGGTGCTATTACAGATAGCGCAATAAATCAAAGTGCATTGTCTGTAGGAGGCCCTGGCGCATAAATGTAGCCAGCGGGAACGACGTCGGACCACCAGGGGCCGAGAAAACCACCGTATCATGGGGCCGGACACTCAGGGTCAGGGGAAAATCCAATACATATGTGGTTATATCTCGGGTGCTATTACAGATAGCGCAATAAACCAAAGTGAATTATCTGCAGGAGTCCCTGGCGCATGAATCTGTGCAGCGGGAACGACCTCGGACCACCACGGGCCGAGAAAACCACCGTCTCATGGGGCCGGACACTCAGGGTCAGGGAAAAATCCAATATATATCTGGTGATATCTCGGGTGCTATTACAGATAGCGCACAACAAATCAAAGTGCATTGTCTGTAGGAGGCCCTGGCGCATGGATCTGGGCAGCGGGAACGACCTCGGACCACCAGGGGCCGAGAAAATTACAGTCTGAAGGGGCCGGACACTCAGGGTCAGTGGAAAATCCAATATATATCTGGTGATATCTCGGGTGCTATTACAGATAGCGCAATAAATCAAAGTGCATTGTCTGTAGGAGGCCCTGGCGCATAAATGTAGCCAGCGGGAACGACGTCGGACCACCAGGGGCCGAGAAAACCACCGTATCATGGGGCCGGACACTCAGGGTCAGGGGAAAATCCAATACATATGTGGTGATATCTCGGGTGCTATTACAGATAGCGCAATAAATCAAAGTGCATTGTCTGTAGGAGGCCCTGGCGCATGAATCTGTGCAGCGGGAACGACCTCGGACCACCAGGGGCCGAGAAAACCACCGTCTCATGGGGCTGGACACTCAGGGTGAGGGAAATATCCAATATATATCTGGTGATATCTCGGGTGCTATTACAGATAGCGCAAGAAATCAAAGTGCATTGTCTGTAGGAGGCCGTGGCGCATGAATCTGGGCTGCGGGAACGACCTCGGACCACCAGGGGCCGAGAAGACCACCGACTCATGGGGCCGGACACACAGGGTAAGGGAAAAATCCAATATATATCTGGTGATATCTCGGGTGCTATTAGAGATAGCGCAACAAATCAAAGTGCATTGTCTGTAGGAGGCCCTGTCGCATGGATCTGTGCATCGGGAACGACCTCGGACCACC
The DNA here is from genome assembly GCF_051020985.1 of Nomia melanderi. Classification (NCBI taxonomy): domain Eukaryota; kingdom Metazoa; phylum Arthropoda; class Insecta; order Hymenoptera; family Halictidae; genus Nomia; species Nomia melanderi. Next base: position 2,771,649 of record NW_027475130.1, read on the forward strand.
AGGGGCCGAGACAACCACGGTCAAACGGGGCCGGACACTCAGGCTCAGGGGAAAATCCAATATATATCTGGCGATATCTCGGGTGCTATTGGAGATAGCGCAATAAACCAAAGTGTATTATCTGTAGGAGGCCCTGGCGCATGCATCTGTGCAGGGGGAACGACCTCCGACCACCAGGGGCCGAGACAACCACCGTCCCATCGGGTCGGACACTCAGGGTTAGGGAAAAATCCAATATATATCTGGTGATATCCCGGGTGCTATTGGAGATAGCGCAATAAACCAAAGTGAATTATCTGTAGGAGGCCCTGGCGCATGAATCTGTGCAGCGGGAACGACCTCGGACCACCACGGGCCGAGAAAACCACCGTCTCATGGGGCCGGACACTCAGGGTCAGGGAAAAATCCAATATATATCTGGTGATATCTCGGGGGCTATTACAGATAGCGCAACAAATCAAAGTGCATTGTCTGTAGGAGGCCCTGGCGCATGGATCTGGGCAGCGGGAACGACCTCGGACCACCAGGGGCCGAGACAACCACGGTCTCATGGGGCCCGACACTCAGGGTCAGGGTAAAATCCAATATATATCTGGTGATATCTCGGGAGCTATCACATATAGCGCAATAAATCAAAGTGCATTGTCTGTAGGAGGCACTGGCGCATGAATCTGTGCAGCGGGAACGACCTCGGACCACCAGGGGCCTAGAAAACCACCTTCTAACGGGGCCGGACACTCAGGCTCAGGGGAAAATCCAATATATATCTGGCGATATCTCGGGTGCTATTAGAGATAGCGCAATAAATCAAAGTGCATTGTCTGTAGGAGGCCGTGGCGCATGAATCTGTGCAGCGGGAACGACCTCGGACCACCAGGGGCCGAAAAAACCACAGTCTCATGGGCCCGGACACTCAGGGTGAGGGAAATATCCAATATATATCTGGTGATATCTCGGGTGCTATTACAGATAGCGCAATAAATCAAAGTGCATTGTCTGTACGAGGCCGTGGCGCATGAATCTGGGCAGCGGGAACGACGTCGGACCACCAGGGGCCGAGAAAACCACCGTCTCATGGGGCCGGACACTCTGGGTCAGGGAAGAATCCAATACATATGTGGTGATATCTCGGGTGCTATTACAGATAGCGCAATAAATCACAGTGCATTGTCTGTAGGAGGCACTGGCGCATGAATCTGTGCAGCGGGAACGACCTCGGACCACCAGGGGACGAGAAAACCACCGTCTCATGGGGCCGGACAGTCAGGGTCAGGAAAAAATCCAATATATATCTGGTGATATCTCGGGTGCTATTACAGATAGCGCAAGAAATCAAAGTGCATTGTCTGTAGGAGGCCCTGGCGCATGCATCTGTGCAGCGGGAACGACCTCCGACCACCAGGGGCCGAGACAACCACCGTCCCATCGGGCCGGACACTCAGGGTTAGGGAAAAATCCAGTATATATCTGGTGATATCTCGGGTGCTATTGGAGATAGCGCAATAAACCAAAGTGAATTATCTGCAGGAGGCCCTGGCGCATGAATCTGTGCAGCGGGAACGACCTCGGACCACCACGGGCCGAGAAAACCACCGTCTCATGGGGCCGGACACTCAGGGTCAGGGAAAAATCCAATATATATCTGGTGATATCTCGGGTGCTATTACAGATAGCGCAACAAATCAAAGTGCATTGTCTGTAGGAGGCCCTGGCGCATGGATCTGGACAGCGGGAACGACCTCGGACCACCAGGGGCCTAGAAAACCACCTTCTAACGGGGCCGGACACTCAGGCTCAGGGGAAAATCCAATATATATCTGGCGATATCTCGGGTGCTATTAGAGATAGCGCAATAAATCAAAGTGCATTGTCTGTAGGAGGCCGTGGCGCATGAATCTGTGCAGCGGGAACGACCTCGGACCACCAGGGGCCGAAAAAACCACAGTCTCATGGGCCCGGACACTCAGGGTGAGGGAAATATCCAATATATATCTGGTGATATCTCGGGTGCTATTACAGATAGCGCAATAAATCAAAGTGCATTGTCTGTACGAGGCCGTGGCGCATGAATCTGGGCAGCGGGAACGACGTCGGACCACCAGGGGCCGAGAAAACCACCGTCTCATGGGGCCGGACACTCTGGGTCAGGGAAGAATCCAATACATATGTGGTGATATCTCGGGTGCTATTACAGATAGCGCAATAAATCACAGTGCATTGTCTGTAGGAGGCCCTGGCGCATGAATCTGTGCAGCGGGAACGACCTCGGACCACCAGGGGACGAGAAAACCACCGTCTCATGGGGCCGGACAGTCAGGGTCAGGAAAAAATCCAATATATATCTGGTGATATCTCGGGTGCTATTAGAGATAGCGCAAGAAATCAAAGTGCATTGTCTGTAGGAGGCCCTGGCGCATGCATCTGTGCAGCGGGAACGACCTCCGACCACCAGGGGCCGAGACAACCACCGTCCCATCGGGCCGGACACTCAGGGTTAGGGAAAAATCCAGTATATATCTGGTGATATCTCGGGTGCTGTTGGAGATAGCGCAATAAACCAAAGTGAATTATCTGCAGGAGGCCCTGGCGCATGAATCTGTGCAGCGGGAACGACCTCGGACCACCACGGGCCGAGAAAACCACCGTCTCATGGGGCCGGACACTCAGGGTCAGGGAAAAATCCAATATATATCTGGTGATATCTCGGGTGCTATTACAGATAGCGCACAACAAATCAAAGTGCATTGTCTGTAGGAGGCCCTGGCGCATGGATCTGGGCAGCGGGAACGACCTCGGACCACCAGGGGCCGAGAAAATTACAGTCTGAAGGGGCCGGACACTCAGGGTCAGTGGAAAATCCAATATATATCTGGTGATATCTCGGGTGCTATTACAGATAGCGCAATAAATCAAAGTGCATTGTCTGTAGGAGGCCCTGGCGCATAAATGTAGCCAGCGGGAACGACGTCGGACCACCAGGGGCCGAGAAAACCACCGTCTCATGGGGCCGGACACTCAGGGTCAGGGGAAAATCCAATACATATGTGGTGATATCTCGGGTGCTATTACAGATAGCGCAATAAATCAAAGTGCATTGTCTGTAGGAGGCCCTGGCGCATGAATCTGTGCAGCGGGAACGACCTCGGACCACCAGGGGCCGAGAAAACCACCGTCTCATGGGGCTGGACACTCAGGGTGAGGGAAATATCCAATATATATCTGGTGATATCTCGGGTGCTATTACAGATAGCGCAAGAAATCAAAGTGCATTGTCTGTAGGAGGCCGTGGCGCATGAATCTGGGCTGCGGGAACGACCTCGGACCACCAGGGGCCGAGAAGACCACCGTCTCATGGGGCCGGCCACTCAGGGTCAGGGGAAAATCCAATATATATCTGGTGATATCTCGGGTGCTATTACAGATAGCGCAATAAATCAAAGTGCATTGTCAGTAGGAGGCACTGGCGCATGAATCTGAGCAGCGGGAACGACCTCGGACCACCAGGGGCCTAGAAAACCACCGTCTAACGGGGCCGGACACTCAGGCTCAGGGGAAAATCCAATATATGTCTGGCGATATCTCGGGTGCTATTAGAGATAGCGCAATAAATCAACGTGCATTGTCTGTAGGAGGCCGTGGCGCATGAATCTGTGCAGCGGGAACGACCTCGGACCACCAGGGGCCGAGAAAACCACCGTCTCATGGGGCCGGCCACTCAGGGTCAGGGGAAAATCCAATATATATCTGGTGATATCTCGAGTGCTATTAGAGATAGCGCAATACGCCAAAGTGAATTATCTGCAGGAGGCCCTGGCGCATGCATCTGTGCAGCGGGAACGACCTAGGACCACCAGGGGCCGAGAAAACCACCGACTTATGGGGCCGGACACACAGGGTAAGGGAAAAATCCAATATATATCTGGTGATATCTCGTGTGCTATTAGAGATAGCGCAACAAATCAAAGTGCATTGTCTGTAGGAGGCCCTGTCGCATGGATCTGGGCAGCGGGAACGACCTCGGACCACCAGGGGCCGAGACAACCACGGTCTAACGGGGCCGGACACTCAGGCTCAGGGGAAAATCCAATATATATCTGGCGATATCTCGGGTGCTATTGGAGATAGCGCAATAAACCAAAGTGTATTATCTGTAGGAGGCCCTGGCGCATGCATCTGTGCAGGGGGAACGACCTCCGACCACCAGGGGCCGAGACAACCACCGTCCCATCGGGTCGGACACTCAGGGTTAGGGAAAAATCCAATATATATCTGGTGATATCCCGGGTGCTATTGGAGATAGCGCAATAAATCAACGTGCATTGTCTGTAGGAGGCCGTGGCGCATGAATCTGTGCAGCGGGAACGACCTCGGACCACCGGGGGCCGAGAAAACCACCGTCTCATGGGGCTGGACACTCAGGGTGAGGGAAATATCCAATATATATCTGGTGATATCTCGGGTGCTATTACAGATAGCGCAAAAAATCAAAGTGCATTGTCTGTAGGAGGCCGTGGCGCATGAATCTGGGCAGCGGGAACGACCTCGGACCACCAGGGGCCGAGAAGACCACCGTCTCATGGGGCCGGCCACTCAGGGTCAGGGGAAAATCCAATATATATCTGGTGATATCTCGAGTGCTATTAGAGATAGCGCAATAAGCCAAAGTGAATTATCTGCAGGAGGCCCTGGCGCATGCATCTGTGCAGCGGGAACGACCTAGGACCACCAGGGGCCGAGAAAACCACCGACTCATGGGGCCGGACACACAGGGTAAGGGAAAAATCCAATATATATCTGGTGATATCTCGGGTGCTATTAGAGATAGCGCAACAAATCAAAGTGCATTGTCTGTAGGAGGCCCTGTCGCATGGATCTGGGCAGCGGGAACGACCTCGGACCACCAGGGGCCGAGACAACCACGGTCTAACGGGGCCGGACACTCAGGCTCAGGGGAAAATCCAATATATATCTGGCGATATCTCGGGTGCTATTGGAGATAGCGCAATAAACCAAAGTGAATTATCTGTAGGAGGCCCTGGCGCATGCATCTGTGCAGCGGGAACGACCTCCGACCACCAGGGGCCGAGACAACCACCGTCCCATCGGGTCGGACACTCAGGGTTAGGGAAAAATCCAATATATATCTGGTGATATCCCGGGTGCTATTGGAGATAGCGCAATAAACCAAAGTGAATTATCTGTAGGAGGCCCTGGCGCGTGCATCTGTGCAGCGGGAACGACCTCCGACCACCCGGGGCCGAGACAACCACCGTCCCATCGGGCCGGACACTCAGGGTTAGGGAAAAATCCAATATATATCTGGTGATATCTCGGGTGCTATTGGAGATAGCGCAATAAACCAAAGCGAATTATCTGCAGGAGGGCCTGGCGCATGAATCTGTGCAGCGGGAACGGCCTCGGACCACCACGGGCCGAGAAAACCACCGTCTCATGGGGCCGGACACTGAGGGTCAGGGAAAAATCCAATATATATCTGGTGATATCTCGGGTGCTATTACAGATAGCGCACAACAAATCAAAGTGCATTGTCTGTAGGAGGCCCTGGCGCATGGATCTGGGCAGCGGGAACGACCTCGGACCACCAGGGGCCGAGACAACCACCGTCCCATTGGGCCGGACACTCAGGGTTAGGGAAAAATCCAGTATATATCTGGTGATATCTCGGGTGCTATTGGAGATAGCACAATAAACCAAAGTGAATTATCTGCAGGAGGGCCTGGCGCATGACTCTGTGCAGCGGGAACGGTCTCGGACCACCACGGGCCGAGAAAACCACCGTCTCATGGGGCCGGACACTCAGGGTCAGGGAAAAATCCAATATATATCTGGTGATATCTCGGGTGCTATTACAGATAGCGCACAACAAATCAAAGTGCATTGTCTGTAGGAGGCCCTGGCGCATGGATCTGGGCAGCGGGAACGACCTCGGACCACCAGGGGCCGAGACAACCACGGTCTCATGGGGCCCGACACTCAGGGTCAGGGTAAAATCCAATATATATCAGGTGATATCTCGGGTGCTATTACATATAGCGCAATAAATCAAAGTGCATTGTCTGTAGCAGGCACTGGCGCATGAATCTGTGCAGCGGCAACGACCTCGGACCACCAGGGGCCGAGAAAATTACAGTCTGAAGGGGCCGGACACTCAGGGTCAGTGGAAAATCCAATATATATCTGGTGATATCTCGGGTGCTCTTACAGATAGCGCAATAAATCAAAGTGCATTGTCTGTAGGAGGCACTGGCGCATGAATCTGTGCAGCGGGAACGACCTCGGACCACCAGGGGCCTAGAAAACCACCGTCTAACGGGGCCGGACACTCAGGCTCAGGGGAAAATCCAATATATGTCTGGCGATATCTCGGGTGCTATTAGAGATAGCGCAATAAATCAACGTGCATTGTCTGTAGGAGGCCGTGGCGCATGAATCTGTGCAGCGGGAACGACCTCGGACCACCGGGGGCCGAGAAAACCACCGTCTCATGGGGCTGGACACTCAGGGTGAGGGAAATATCCAATATATATCTGGTGATATCTCGGGTGCTATTACAGATAGCGCAAAAAATCAAAGTGCATTGTCTGTAGGAGGCCGTGGCGCATGAATCTGGGCAGCGGGAACGACCTCGGACCACCAGGGGCCGAGAAGACCACCGTCTCATGGGGCCGGCCACTCAGGGTCAGGGGAAAATCCAATATATATCTGGTGATATCTCGAGTGCTATTAGAGATAGCGCAATAAGCCAAAGTGAATTATCTGCAGGAGGCCCTGGCGCATGCATCTGTGCAGCGGGAACGACCTAGGACCACCAGGGGCCGAGAAAACCACCGACTCATGGGGCCGGACACACAGGGTAAGGGAAAAATCCAATATATATCTGGTGATATCTCGGGTGCTATTAGAGATAGCGCAACAAATCAAAGTGCATTGTCTGTAGGAGGCCCTGTCGCATGGATCTGGGCAGCGGGAACGACCTCGGACCACCAGGGGCCGAGACAACCACGGTCTAACGGGGCCGGACACTCAGGCTCAGGGGAAAATCCAATATATATCTGGCGATATCTCGGGTGCTATTGGAGATAGCGCAATAAACCAAAGTGAATTATCTGTAGGAGGCCCTGGCGCATGCATCTGTGCAGCGGGAACGACCTCCGACCACCAGGGGCCGAGACAACCACCGTCCCATCGGGTCGGACACTCAGGGTTAGGGAAAAATCCAATATATATCTGGTGATATCCCGGGTGCTATTGGAGATAGCGCAATAAACCAAAGTGAATTATCTGTAGGAGGCCCTGGCGCGTGCATCTGTGCAGCGGGAACGACCTCCGACCACCCGGGGCCGAGACAACCACCGTCCCATCGGGCCGGACACTCAGGGTTAGGGAAAAATCCAATATATATCTGGTGATATCTCGGGTGCTATTGGAGATAGCGCAATAAACCAAAGCGAATTATCTGCAGGAGGCCCTGGCTCATGAATCTGGGCAGCGGGAACGACCTCGGACCACCAGGGGCCGAGACAACCACGGTCTAACGGGGCCGGACACTCAGGCTCAGGGGAAAATCCAATATATATCTGGTGATATCTCGGGTGCTATTACATATAGCGCAATAAATCAAAGTGCATTGTCTGTAGGAGGCACTTGCGCATGAATCTGTGCAGCGGGAACGACCTCGGACCACCAGAGGCCGAGAAAACCACCGTCTAACGGGGCCGGACACTCAGGCTCAGGGGAAAATCCAATATATATATGGCGATATCTCGGGTGCTATTAGAGATAGCGCAATCAATCAAAGTGCATTGTCTGTAGGAGGCCGTGGCGCATGAATCTGTGCAGCGGGAACGACCTCGGACCACCAGGGGCCGAAAAAACCACAGTCTCATGGGGCCGGACACTCAGGGTGAGGGAAATATCCAATATATATCTGGTGATATCTCGGGTGCTATTACAGATAGCGCAATAAATCAAAGTGCATTGTCTGTAGGAGGCCGTGGCGCATGAATCTGGGTAGCGGGAACGACCTCGGACCACCAGGGGCCGAGAAAACCACCGTCTCATGGGGCCGGACACTCTGGGTCAGGGAAAAATCCAATACATATGTGGTGATATCTCGGGTGCTATTACAGATAGCGCAATAAATCGAAGTGCATTGTCTGTAGGAGGCCCTGGCGCATGAATCTGTGTAGCGGGAACGACCTCGGACCACCAGGGGCCGAGAAAACCACCGTCTCATGGGGCTGGACACTCAGGGTGAGGGAAATATCCAATATATATCTGGTGATATCTCGGGTGCTATTACAGATAGCGCAAGAAATCAAAGTGCATTGTCTGTAGGAGGCCGTGGCGCATGAATCTGGGCAGCGGGAACGACCTCGGACCACCAGGGGCCGAGAAGACCACCGTCTCATGGGGCCGGCCACTCAGGGTCAGGGGAAAATCCAATATATATCTGGTGATATCTCGAGTGCTATTAGAGATAGCGCAATAAGCCAAAGTGAATTATCTGCAGGAGGCCCTGGCGCATGCATCTGTGCAGCGGGAACGACCTAGGACCACCAGAGGCCGAGAAAACCACCGACTCATGGGGCCGGACACTCAGGGTTAGGGAAAAATCCAATATATATCTGGTGATATCCCGGGTGCTATTGGAGATAGCGCAATAAACCAAAGTGAATTATCTGTAGGAGGCCCTGGCGCGTGCATCTGTGCAGCGGGAACGACCTCCGACCACCAGGGGCCGAGACAACCACCGTCCCATCGGGCCGGACACTCAGGGTTAGGGAAAAATCCAATATATATCTGGTGATATCTCGGGTGCTATTAGAGATAGCGCAATAAATCAAAGTGCATTTTCTGTAGGAGGCCCTGGCGCATGAATCTGGGCAGCGGGAACGACCTCGGACCAACAGGGGCCGAGACAACCACCGTCTCATGGGGCCGGACACTCAGGGTCAGGGTAAAATCCAATATATATCTGGTGATATCTCAGGTGCTATTAGAGATAGCGCAATAAATCAAAGTGCATTTTCTGTAGGAGGCCGTGGCGCATGAATCTGTGCAGCGGAAACGACCTCGGACCACCAGGGGCCGAGAAAACCACCGTCTCATGGGGCCGGACACTCTGGGTCAGGGAAAAATCCAATACATATGTGGTGATATCTCGGGTGCTATTACAGATAGCGCAATAAATCAAAGTGCATTGTCTGTAGGAGGCCCTGGCGCATGAATCTGTGCAGCGGGAACGACCTCGGACCACCAGGGGACGAGAAAACCACCGTCTCATGGGGCCGGACAGTCAGGGTCAGGGAAAAATCCAATATATATCTGGTGATATCTCGGGTGCTATTACAGATAGCGCAAGAAATCAAAGTGCATTGTCTGCAGGAGGCCCTGGCGCATGCATCTGTGCAGCGGGAACGACCTCGGACCACCAGGGGCCGAGAAAATTACAGTCTGCAGGGGCCGGACACTCAGGGTCAGTGGAAAATCCAATATATATCTGGTGATATCTCGGGTGCTATTACAGATAGCGCAATAAATCAAAGTGCATTGTCTGTAGGAGGCCCTGGCGCATAAATGTAGCCAGCGGGAACGACGTCGGACCACCAGGGGCCGAGAAAACCACCGTCTCATGGGGCCGGACACTCTGGGTCAGGGAAAAATCCAATACATATGTGGTGATATCTCGGGTGCTATTACAGATAGCGCAATAAATCAAAGTGCATTGTCTGTAGGAGGCCCTGGCGCATGAATCTGTGCAGCGGGAACGACCTCGGACCACCAGGGGCCGAGAAAACCACCGTCTCATGGGGCCGGACACTCACGGTCAGGGAAAAATCCAATATATATCTGGTGATATCTTGGGTGCTATTAGAGATAGCGCAATAAACCAAAGTGAATTATCTGTAGGAGGCCCTGTCGCATGCATCTGTGCAGCGGGAACGACCTCGGACCACCAGGGGCCGAGAAAACCACAGTCAAATGGGGCCGGACACTCAGGGTCAGGGAAAATCCAATATATATCTGGTGATATCTCGGGTGCTATTAGATACAGCGCAATAAACCAAAGTGAATTATCTGCAGGAGGCCCTGGCGCATGCATCTGTGCAGCGGGAACGACCTAGGACCACCAGGGGCCGAGAAAACCACCGTCTCATGGGGCCGGACACTCAGGGTCAGGGGAAAATCCAATATATATCTGGTGATATCTCGGCTGCTATTACCGATAGCGCAATAAATCAAAGTGAATTATCTGCAGCAGGCCCTGGCGCATGAATCTGTGCAACGGGAACGACCTCGCACCACCAGGGGCCGAGAAAACCACAGTCTCATGGGGCCGGACACTCAGGGTCAGGGAAAAATCCAATATATATCTGGTGATATCTTAGGTGCTATTAGAGATAGCGCAATAAGCCAAAGTGAATTATCTGCAGGACGCCCTGCCGCATGAATCTGTGCAACGGGAACGACCTCGGACCACCAGGGGCCGAGAAAACCACAGTCTCATGGGGCCGGACACTCAGGGTCAGGGTAAAATCCAATATATATCTGGTGATATCTCGGGTGCTATTACAGATAGCTAAATAAATCAAAGTGCATTGTCTGTAGGAGGCCCTGGCGCATGAATCTGTGCAGCGGGAACGACCTCGGACCACCATCGGCAGAGAAAACGACAGTCTCATGGGGTCGGACACTCAGGGTCAGGGGAAAATCCAATATATATCTGGTGATATCTCGGGTGCTATTACAGATAGCGCAATAAATCAAAGTGCATTGTCTGTAGGAGGCCCTGGCGCATGAATCTGTGCAGCGGGAACGACCTCGGACCACCAGGGGCCGAGTAAACCACAGTCTCATGGGGCCGGACACTCAAGGTCAGGGGAAAATCCAATATATATCTGGTGATATCTCGGGTGCTATTAGATATAGCGCAATAAACGAAAGTGAATTATCTGCAGGAGGCCCTGGCGAATGCATCTGTGCAGCGGGAACGACCTCGGACCACCAGGGGCCGAGAAAACCACCGTCTCATGGGGCCGGACACTCAGGGTCAGGGAAAAATCCAATATATATCTGGTGATATCTCGGGTGCTATTACAAATAGCGCAATAAATCAAAGTGCATTGTCTGTAGGAGGCCCTGGTGCATGAATCTGTGCAGCGGGAACGACCTCGGACCACCAGGGGCCGAGAAAACCACAGTCTCATGGGTCCGGACATTCAGGGTCAGGGGAAAATCCAATATATATCTGGCGATATCTCGGGGGCTCTTAGAGATAGCGCAATGAACCAAAGTGAATTATCTGCAGGAGGCCCTGGCGCATGAATCTGTGCAGCGGGAACGTCCTCGGACCACCAGGGGCCGAGAAAACCACCATCTCATGGGGCTGGACACTCAGGGTCAGGGGAAAATCCAATATATATCTGGTGATATCTCGGGTGCTATTAGAGATAGCGCAATAAATCAAAGTGCATTGTCTGTAGGAGGCCCTGGCGCATGAATCTGTGCAGCGGGACCGACATCGGACCAACATCGGCAGAGAAAACCACAGTCTCATGGGTTCGGACACTCAGGGCCAGGGAAAAATCCAATATATATCTGGTGATATCTTGGGTGCTATTAGAGATAGCGCAATAAACCAAAGTGAATGATCTGCAGGAGGCCCTGGCGCATGAATCTGTGCAGCGGGAACGACCTCGGACCACCAGGGGCCGAGACAACCACCGTCTCATGGGGCCGGACACTCAGAGTCAGGGTAAAATCCAATATATATCTGGTGATATCTCCGGTGCTATTACATATAGCGCAATAAATCAAAGTGCATTGTCTGTAGGAGGCCCTGGCGCATGAATCTGTACAGCGGGAACGACCTCGGACCACCAGGGGCCGAGAAAACCACCGTCTCATGGGGCCGGGCACTCAGGGTCAGTGAAAAATCCAATATATATCTGGTGATATCTCGGGTGCTATTACAGATAGCGCAATAAATCAAAGAGCATTGTCTGTAGGAGGCCCTGGCGCATGAATCTGTGCAGCGGGAACGACCTCGGACCAACATCGGCAGAGAAAACCACAGTCTCATGGGGTCGGACACTCAGGGTCAGGGAAAAATCCAATATATATCTGGTGATATCTCGGGTACTATTAGAGATAGCGCAGTAAACCAAAGTGAATTATCTGCAGGAGGCACTGGCGCATGAATCTGAGCAGCGGGAACATCCTCGGACCTCCAGGGGCCGAGACAACCACCGTCTCATGGGGCCGGACACTCAGGGTCAGGGTAAAATCCAATATATATCTGGTGATATCTCGGGTGCTATTACAGATAGCGAAATAAATCAAAGTGCATTGTCTGTAGGAGGCCCTGGCGCATGAATCTGTGCAGCGGGAACGACCTCGGACCACCATCGCCAGAGAAAACCACAGTCTCATGGGGTCGGACAATCAGGGTCAGGGAAAAATCCAATATATATCTGGTGATATCTCGGGTACTATTACAGATAGCTCAATAAATCAAAGTGCATTGTCTGTAGGAGGCCCTGATGGATGAATCTGTGCAGCGGGAACGACCTCGGACCACCAGGGGCCGAGAAAACCACAGTCTCATGGGGCCGGACACTCAGGGTCAGGGGAAAATCCAATATATATCTGGTGATATCTCGGGTGCTGTTACAGAAAGCGCAATAAATCAAAGTGCATTGTCTGTGGGAGGCCGTGGTGCAGGAATCTGGGCAGCGGGAACGACCTCGGACCACCAGGGGCCGAGAAGACCACCGTCTCATGGGGCCGGACACTCAGGGTCAGTGGAAAATCCAATATATATCTGGTGATATCTCGGCTGCTATTAGAGATAGCGCAATAAACCAAAGTGAATTATCTGCAGGAGGCCCTGGCGCATGAATCTGTGCAACGGGAACGATCTCGGACCACCAGGGGCCGAGAAAACCACAGTCTCATGGGGCCGGACACTCAGGGTCAGGGGAAAATCCAATATATATCTGGTGATATCTCGGGTGCTATTACAGATAGCGCAATAAATCAAAGTGCATTGTCTGTAGGAGGCCCTGATACATGAATGTGTGCAGCGGGAACGACCTCGGACCACCAGGGGCCGAGAAAACCGCAGTCTCATGGGGCCGGACAGTCAGGGTCAGGGAAAAATCCAATATATATCTGGTGATATCTCGGGTGCTATTAGAGATAGCGCAATAAACCAATGTGAATTATCTGCAGGAGGCCCTGGCGCATGAATCTCTGCAGCGGGAACGACCTCGGACCACCAGGGGCCGAGAAAACCACCGTCTCATGGGGCCGGACAGTCAGGGTCAGGGAGAAATCCTATATATATCTGGTGATATCTCGGGTGCTATTAGAGATAGCGCAATAAATCAAAGTAAATTATCTGCAGGGGGCCCTGGCGCATGAATCTGTGCAGCGGGAACGACCTCGGTCCACCAGGGGCCGAGAAAACCACCGTCTCTTGGGGCTGGACACTCAGGGTGAGGGAAATATCCAATATATATCTGGTGATATCTCGGGTGCTGTTACAGAAAGCGCAATAAATCAAAGTGCATTGTCTGTGGGAGGCCGTGGTGCATGAATCTGGGCAGCGGGAACGACCTCGGACCACCAGGGGCCGAGAAGACCACCGTCTCATGGGGCCGGCCACTCAGGGTCAGGGGAAAATCCAATATATATCTGGTGATATCTCGAGAGCTATTACAGATAGGGCAATAAATCAAAGTGCATTGTCTGTAGGAGGCCCTGATGGATGAATCTGTGCAGCGGGAACGACCTCGGACCACCAGGGGCCGAGAAAACCACAGTCTCATGGGGTCGGTCACTCAGGGTCAGGGGAAAATCCAATATATATCAGGTGATATCTCGGCTGCTATTAGAGATAGCGCAATAAACCAAAGTGAATTATCTGCAGGAGGCCCTGGCGCATGAATCTGTGCAACGGGAACAACCTCGGACCACCAGGGGCCGAGAAAACCGCAGTCTCATGGGGCCGGACAGTCAGGCTCAGGGAAAAATCCAATATATATCTGGTGATATCTCGGGTGCTATTAGAGATAGCGCAATAAACCAAAGTGCATTATCTGCAGGAGGCCCTGGCGCATGAATCTCTGCAGCGGGAACGACCTCGGACCACCAGGGGCCGAGAAAATCACCGTCTCATGGGGCCGTACACTCAGGGTCAGTGAAAAATCCAATATATATCTGGTGATATCTCGGGTGCTATTACAGATAGCGCAATAAATCAAAGTGCATTGTCTGTAGGAGGCCCTGGCGTATGAACACGTGCAGCGGGAACGACCTCGGACCACCAGGGGCCGAGAAAACCACAGTCTCATGGGGCAGGACACTCAGGGTCAGGGAAAAATCCAATATATATCTGGTGATATCCCGGGTGCTATTACAGATAGCGCAATAAATCAAAGTGAATTATCTGCAGGAGGCCCTGGCGCATGAATCTGTGCAACGGGAACGACCTCGGACCACCAGGTGCCGAGAAAACCGCAGTCTGATGGGGCCGGACACTCAGCGTCAGGGAAAAATTCAATATATATCTGCTGATATCTTGGGTGCTATTAGAGATAGCGCAATAAACCAAAGTGAATTATCTGCAGGAGGCCCTGGCGCATGAATCTGTGGAACGAGAACGACCTCGGACCACCAGGGGCCGAGAAAACCACAGTCTCATGGGGCCGGACACTCAGGGTCAGGGAAAAATCCAATATATATCTGGTGATATCTTGGGTGCTATTAGAGATAGCGCAATAAACCAATGTGAATTATCTGCAGGAGGCCCTGGCGCATGAATCTGTGCAGCGGGAACGACCTCGGACCACCAGGGGCCGAGAAAATCACCGTCTCATGGGGCCGGACAGTCAGGGTCAGGGAGAAATCCTATATATATCTGGTGATATCTCGGGTGCTATTAGAGATAGCGCAATAAATCAAAGTAAATTATCTGCAGGGGGCCCTGGCGCATGAATCTGTGCAGCCGGAACAACCTCGGACCACCAGGGGCCGAGAAAACCACAGTCTCATGGGGCCGGGCACTCAGGGTCAGGGGAAAATCCAATATATATCTGGTGATATCTCGGGTGCTATTAGAGATAGCGCAATAAACCAAAGTGCATTCTCTGCAGGAAGTCCTGGCGCATGATTCTGTGCAGCGGGAACGACCTCGGACCACCAGGGGCCGAGAAAATCACAGTCTCATTCGGCCGGACACTCAGGGTCTGGGGAAAATCCAATATATATCTGGTGATATCTCGGGTCCTATTACAGATAGCGAAATAAATCAAAGTGCATTGTCTGTAGGAGGCCCTGGCGCATGAATGTGGCCAGCGGGAACGACCTTGGACCACCAGGGGCCGAGACAACCACCGTCTCATGGGGTCGGACACTCAGGGTCAGGGAAAAATCCAATATATATCTGGTGATATCTCGGGTGCTATTAGAGATAGCGTAATAAATCAAAGTAAATTATCTGCAGGGGGCCCTGGCGCATGAATCTGTGCAGCGGGAACGACCTCGGCCCACCAGGGGCCGAGAAAATCACAGTCTCATTCGGCCGGACACTCAGGGTCTGGGGAAAATCCAATATATATCTGGTGATATCTCGGGTCCTATTACAGATAGCGAAATAAATCAAAGTGCATTGTCTGTAGGAGGCCCTGGCGCATGAACGTGGCCAGCGGGAACGACCTTGGACCACCAGGGGCCGAGACAACCACCGTCTCATGGGGCCGGACACTCAGGGTCAGGGAAAAATCCAATATATATCTGGTGATATCCCGGGTGCTATTACAGATAGCGCAATAAATCAAAGTGCATTGCCTGTAGGCGGCCCTGCCGGATGAATCTGTGCAGCAGGATCGCCCTCGGACCACCATGGGCCGAGAAAACTACAGTCTCATTCGGCCGGACACTCAGGGTCAGGGAAAAATCCAATATATATCTGGTGATATCCCGGGTGCTATTACAGATAGCGCAATAAATCAAAGTGATTTATCTGCAGGAGGCCCTGGCGCATGAATCTGTGCAACGGGAACGACCTCGGACCACCAGGTGCCGAGAAAACCACAGTCTCATGGGGCCGGACACTCAGCGTCAGGGAAAAATTCAATATATATCTGGTGATATCTCGGGTGCTATTAGAGATAGCGCAATAAATCAAAGTAAATTATCTGCAGGGGGCCCTGGCGCATGAATCTGTGCAGCGGGAACGACCTCGGCCCACCAGGGGCCGAGAAAATCACAGTCTCATTCGGCCGGACACTCAGGGTCTGGGGAAAATCCAATATATATCTGGTGATATCTCGGGTCCTATTACAGATAGCGAAATAAATCAAAGTGCATTGTCTGTGGGAGGCCCTGGCAGATGAATGTGGCCAGCGGGAACGACCTTGG
Source organism: Nomia melanderi (assembly GCF_051020985.1). Lineage (NCBI taxonomy): Eukaryota > Metazoa > Arthropoda > Insecta > Hymenoptera > Halictidae > Nomia > Nomia melanderi. The sequence goes on from NW_027475130.1 coordinate 2,788,098, forward strand.
ACCACCAGGGGCCGAGACAACCACCGTCTCATGGGGCCGGACACTCAGGGTCAGGGAAAAATCCAATATATATCTGGTGATATCCCGGGTGCTATTACAGATAGCGCAATAAATCAAAGTGCACTGTCTGTAGGAGGCCCTGGCGCATCAATCTGGGCAGAGGGAACGACCTCGGACCACCAGGGGCCGAGAAAATGGCCGTCTCATGGGGCCGGACTGTAAGGGATAGGGAAGAACACAATATATATCTGGTGATATCTAGGGTGCTATTAGAGATAGCGCAATAAATCAAAGTGCATTGTCTGTAGGAGGCACTGGCGAATGAATCAGTGCAGCGGGAACGACCTCGGACCACCAGGGGCCGAGAAAATTACAGATATTCGGAATCCGTCACCCAAGGTCATGTAAAAATCCAGTATATATCTGGTGATATCTCGGGTGCTATTACAGATAGCGCAATAAACCAAAGTGCTTTGTCTGCGGGAGGCCCTGTCGCATGAATCTGGGCAGCGGCAACGACCTCGGACCACCAGGGGCCGAGAAAACCACAGTCTCATGGGGCCGGACACTCAGGGTCAGTGGAAAATCCAATATATATCTGGTGATATCTCGGGTGCTATTAGAGATAGCGCAATAAACCAAAGTGAATTATCTGCAGGAGGCCCTGGCGGATGAATCTGTGCAGCAGGAACGCCCTCGGACCACCAGGGGCCGAGAAAACCACCGTCCCGAAGGGCCGGACACTTAGGGTCAGTGAAAAATCCAATATATATCTGGTGATATCTCGGGTGCTATTACAGATAGCGCAATAAACCAAAGTGAATTATCTGCAAGAGTCCCTGGCGCATGAATCTGTGCAGCGGGAACAGCCTCGGATCACCAGGGGCCGAGAAAACCACCATCTCATGGGGCCGGACACTCAGGGTCAGCGGAAAATCCCATATATATCTGGTGATATCTCGGGTGCTATTAGAGATAGCGCAATAAACCAAAGTGCATTGTCTGCAGGAAGCCCTGGCGCATGATTCTGTGCAGCGGCAACGACCTCGGACCGCCAGGGGCCGATAAAACCACCGTCTCATGAGGCCGGACTGTCATGGTCAGGGAAAAGTCAAATATATATCTGGTGATATCTCGGGTGCTATTAGTGATAGCGCAATAAACCAAAGTGAATTGTCTGCAAGAGGCCCTGGTGCATGAATCTGTGCAGCGGGAACGACCTCGGATCACCAGGGGCCGAGAAAACCACCATCTCATGGGGCCGGACACTCAGGGTCAGGGGAAAATCCAATATAGATCTGGTGATATCTCGGGTGCTATTAGAGATAGCGCAATAAACCAAAGTGAATTATCTCCAGGAGTCCCAGGCGCATGAATCTGTGCAGCGGGAAGGACCTCGGACCACCAGGGGCCGATAAAACCACCGTCTCATGGGGCCGGACTCTCATGGTCAGGGGAAAATCCAATATATATCTGGTGATATCTCGGGTGCTATTAGAGATAGCGCAATAAACCAAAGTGCATTGTCTGCAGGAAGCCCTGGCGCATGATTCTGTGCAGCGGGAACGACCACGGACCACCAGGGGCCGAGAAAATCACCGTCTCATGGTGCCGGACACTCATGGTCAGGGGAAAATCCAATATATATCTGGTGATATCTCGGGTGCTAGTAGAGATAGCGCAATAAACCAAAGTGAATTATCTGCAGGAGGCCCTGGCGCATGAATCTGTGCAACGGGAACGACCTCCGACCACCAGGGGCCGAGACAACCACCGTCCCATCGGGCCGGACACTCAGGGTTAGGGAAAAATCCAGTATATATCTGGTGATATCTCGGGTGCTATTACAGATAGCGCACAACAAATCAAAGTGCATTGTCTGTAGGAGGCCCTGGCGCATGGATCTGGGCAGCGGGAACGACCTCGGACCACCAGGAGCCGAGACAACCACGGTCTCATGGGGCCCGAGACTCATGGTCAGGGTAAAATCCAATATATATCAGGTGATATCTCGGGTGCTATTACATATAGCGCAATAAATCAAAGTGCATTGTCTGTAGGAGGCACTGGCTCATGAATCTGTGCAGCGGGAACGACCTCGGACCACCAGGGGCCTAGAAAACCACAATCTCATGGGGCCGGACACTCAGGGTCAGGGGAAAATCCAATATATATCTGGTGATATCTTAGGTGCTATTAGAGATAGCGCAATAAATCAAAGTGCATTGTCTGTAGGAGGCACTGGCTCATGAATCTGTGCAGCGGGAACGACCTCGGACCACCAGGGGCCTAGAATACCACAATCTCATGGGGCCGGACACTCGGGGTCAGGGGAAAATCCAATATATATCTGGTGATATCTCAGGTGCTATTAGAGATAGCGCAATAAACCAAAGTGCATTGTCTGTAGGAGGCCCTGGCGCATGAATCTGGCCAGCGGGAACGACATCGGACCACCAGGGGCCGAGAAAATTACAGATTTTCGGTATCCGCCACCCAAAGTCATGTAAAAATCCAGCATATATATGGAGCTTTCTCCGGTGCTATTACAGATAGCGCAATAAATCAAAGTGCACTGTCTGTAGGAGGCCCCGGCACATGAATCTGGGAAGCGGGAACGACCTCGGACCACCAGGGGCCGAGAAAACCACCGACACATGGGACCGGACACTCAGTGTCAGGGGAAAATTCAATATATATCTGGTGATAACTCGGGTGCTATTAGAGATAGCGCAATAAACCAAAGTGAATTATCTGCAGGAGGTCCTGGCGCATGAATCTGTGCAGCGGGAACGACCTCGGACCACCACGGACCGAGAAAACCACCGTCTCATGGGGACGGACACTAAGGGTCACGGAAAAATCCAATATATATCTGGTGATATCTCGGGTGCTATTACAGATAGCGCAATAAATCAAAGTTCATTGTCAGTAGGAGGCCCTGGCGCCTGAATCTGGCCAGCGGGAACGACCTCGGACCACCAGGGGCCGAGAAAACCACAGTCTCATGGGGCCGGACACTCAGGGTCAGGGAAAAATCCAATATATATCTGGTGATATCTTGGGTGCTATTAGAGATAGCGCAATAAACCAAAGTGAATTATCTGTAGGAGGCCCTGGCGCATGCATCTGTGCAGCGGGAACGACCTCGGACCACCAAGGTCCGAGAAAATCACAGTCTCATGGGGCCGGCCACTCAGGGTCAGGGGAAAATCCAATATATATCTGGTGATATCTCGGGTGCTATTAGAGATAGCGCAATAAACCAAAGTGCCTTGTCTGTAGGAGGCCCTGGCGCATGAATCTGTGCAGCGGGAACGACTTCGGACCACCAGGGGCCTAGAAAACCACAGTCTCATTTGGCCGGACACTCAGGGTCAGGGGAAAATCCAATATATATCTGGTGATATCTCGGGTGCTATTAGAGATAGCGCCATAAACCAAAGTGAATTATCTGCAGGAGGCCCTGGCGCATGAAACTGTTTAACGGGAATGACCTCGGACCACCAGGAGCCGAGAAAACCACAGTCTCATGGGGCAAGACACTCAGGGTCAGGGGAAAATCCAATATATATCTGGCGATATCTCGGGTGCTATTACAGATGGCGCAATAAATCAAAGTGCATTGTCTGTAGGAGGCCCTGGCGCATGAATCTGTGCAGCGGGAACGACCTCGGACCACCAGGGTCCGAGAAAATCACAGTCTCATGGGGCCGGACACTCAGGGTCAGGGAAAAATCCAATATATATCTGGTGAATTCTCGGGAGCTATTACAGATAGCGCAATAAATCAAAGTGCATGACCTGTAGGAGGCCCTGGCGCATGAATCTGTGCAGCGGGAACGTCCTCGGTCCTCCAGGGGCCGAGAAAAGTACAGTCTCATGGGGCCGGACACTCAGGGTCTGGGGAAAATCCAATATATATCTGGTGATATCTCGGGCCCTATTACAGATCGCGAAATAAATCAAAGTGCATTGTCTGCAGGAGGCCCTGGCTCATGAATCTGTGCAGCGGGAACGACCTCGGATCACCAGGGGCCGAGAGAACCACCATCTCATGGGGCCGGACACTCAGGGTCAGGGGAAAATCCAATATATTTCTGGTGATATCTCGGGTGCTATTAGAGATAGCACAATAAATCAAAGTACTTTGTCTGCGGGAGGCCCTGGCGCATGAATCTGTGCAGCGGCAACGGCCTCGGATCACCAGGGTCCGAGAGAACCACCATCTCATGGGGCCGGACACTCAGGGTCAGGGAAAAATCCAATATATATCTGGTGATATCTTGGGTGCTATTAGAGATAGCGCAATAAACCAAAGTGAATTATCTGTAGGAGGCCCTGGAGCATGCATCTGTGCAGCGGGAACGACCTCCGACCACCAGGGGCCGAGACAACCACCGTCTCATGGGGCCGGACACTCAGGGCCAGGGGAAAATCCAATATATATCTGGTGATATCTCGGGTGCTATTGCAGATAGCGCAATAAACCAAAGTGAATTATCTGCAGGAGGCCCTGGCGCATGAATCTGGGCAGCGGGAACGACCTCGGACCACCAGGGGCCGAGAAAACCACAGTCTCATGGGGCCGGACACTCAGGGTCAGTGGAAAATCCAATATATATCTGGTGATATCTCGGGTGCTATTAGAGATAGCGCAATAAACCAAAGTGAATTATCTGCAGGAGGCCCTGGCGGATGAATCTGTGCAGCAGGAACGCCCTCGGACCACCAGGGGCCGAGAAAACCACCGTCCCGAAGGGCCGGACACTTAGGGTCAGTGAAAAATCCAATATATATCTGGTGATATCTCGGGTGCTATTACAGATAGCGCAATAAACCAAAGTCAATTATCTGCAAGAGTCCCTGGCGCATGAATCTGTGCAGCGGGAACAGCCTCGGAACACCAGGGGCCGAGAAAACCACCATCTCATGGGGCCGGACACTCAGGGTCAGCGGAAAATCCCATATATATCTGGTGATATCTCGGGTGCTATTAGAGATAGCGCAATAAACCAAAGTGCATTGTCTGCAGGAAGCCCTGGCGCATGAATCTGTGCAGCGGGAACGACCTCGGATCACCAGGGGCCGAGAAAACCACCATCTCATGGGGCCGGACACTCAGGGTCAGGGGAAAATCCAATATAGATCTGGTGATATCTCGGGTGCTATTAGAGATAGCGCAATAAACCAAAGTGAATTATCTGCAGGAGGCCCTGGCGCATGAATCTGTGCAGCGGGAACGACCTCGGACCACCAGGGGCCGAGAAAACGACCATCTCATGGGGCCGGACACTCAGGGTCAGTGAAAAATCCAATATATATCTGGTGATGTCTCGGGTGTTATTAGAGATAGCGCAATAAACCAAAGTGAATTATCTCCAGGAGGCCCAGGCGCATGAATCTGTGCAGCGGGAAGGACCTCGGACCACCAGGGGCCGATAAAACCACCGTCTCATGGGGCCGGACTCTCATGGTCAGGGGAAAATCCAATATATATCTGGTGATATCTCGGGTGCTATTAGAGATAACGCAATAAACCAAAGTGCATTGTCTGCAGGAAGCCCTGGCGCATGATTCTGTGCAGCGGGAACGACCACGGACCACCAGGGGCCGAGAAAATCACCGTCTCATGGGGCCGGACACTCATGGTCAGGGGAAAATCCAATATATATCTGGTGATATCTCGGGTGCTAGTAGAGATAGCGCAATAAACCAAAGTGAATTATCTGCAGGAGGCCCTGGCGCATGAATCTGTGCAACGGGAACGACCTCCGACCACCAGGGGCCGAGACAACCACCGTCCCATCGGGCCGGACACTCAGGGTTAGGGAAAATTCCAGTATATATCTGGTGATATCTCGGGTGCTGTTACAGATAGCGCACAACAAATCAAAGTGCATTGTCTGTAGGAGGCCCTGGCGCATGGATCTGGGCAGCGGGAACGACCTCGGACCACCAGGGGCCGAGAAAACCACCATCTCATGGGGCCGGACACTCAGGGTCAGGGGAAAATCCAATATAGATCTGGTGATATCTCGGGTGCTATTAGAGATAGCGCAATAAACCAAAGTGAATTATCTGCAGGAGGCCCTGGCGCATGAATCTGTGCAGCGGGAACGACCTCGGACCACCAGGGGCCGAGAAAACGACCATCTCATGGGGCCGGACACTCAGGGTCAGTGAAAAATCCAATATATATCTGGTGATGTCTCGGGTGTTATTAGAGATAGCGCAATAAACCAAAGTGAATTATCTCCAGGAGGCCCAGGCGCATGAATCTGTGCAGCGGGAAGGACCTCGGACCACCAGGGGCCGATAAAACCACCGTCTCATGGGGCCGGACTCTCATGGTCAGGGGAAAATCCAATATATATCTGGTGATATCTCGGGTGCTATTAGAGATAGCGCAATAAACCAAAGTGCATTGTCTGCAGGAAGCCCTGGCGCATGATTCTGTGCAGCGGGAACGACCACGGACCACCAGGGGCCGAGAAAATCACCGTCTCATGGGGCCGGACACTCATGGTCAGGGGAAAATCCAATATATATCTGGTGATATCTCGGGTGCTAGTAGAGATAGCGCAATAAACCAAAGTGAATTATCTGCAGGAGGCCCTGGCGCATGAATCTGTGCAACGGGAACGACCTCCGACCACCAGGGGCCGAGACAACCACCGTCCCATCGGGCCGGACACTCAGGGTTAGGGAAAAATCCAGTATATATCTGGTGATATCTCGGGTGCTGTTACAGATAGCGCACAACAAATCAAAGTGCATTGTCTGTAGGAGGCCCTGGCGCATGGATCTGGGCAGCGGGAACGACCTCGGACCACCAGGGGCCGAGACAACCACGGTCTCATGGGGCCCGACACTCATGGTCAGGGTAAAATCCAATATATATCAGGTGATATCTCGGGTGCTATTACATATAGCGCAATAAATCAAAGTGCATTGTCTGTAGGAGGCACTGGCTCATGAATCTGCGCAGCGGGAACGACCTCGGACCACCAGGGGCCTAGAAAACCACAATCTCATGGGGCCGGACACTCAGGGTCAGGGGAAAATCCAATATATATCTGGTGATATCTCAGGTGCTATTAGAGATAGCGCAATAAACCAAAGTGCATTGTCTGTAGGAGGCCCTGGCGCATGAATCTGGCCAGCGGGAACGACATCGGACAACCAGGGGCCGAGAAAATTACAGATTTTCGGTATCCGCCACCCAAAGTCATGTAAAAATCCAGCATATATATGGAGCTTTCTCCGGTGCTATTACAGATAGCGAAATAAATCAAAGTGCACCTTCTGTAGGAGGCCCCGGCGCATGAATCTGGGAAGCGGGAACGACCTCGGACCACCAGGGGCCGAGAAAACCACCGACACATGGGACCGGACACTCAGTGTCAGGGGAAAATTCAATATATATCTGGTGATAACTCGGGTGCTATTAGAGATAGCGCAATAAACCAAAGTGAATTATCTGCAGGAGGCCCTGGCGCATGAATCTGTGCAGCGGGAACGACCTCGGACCACCACGGACCGAGAAAACCACCGTCTCATGGGGACGGACACTAAGGGTCACGGAAAAATCCAATATATATCTGGTGATATCTCGGGTGCTATTACAGATGGCGCAATAAATCAAAGTGCATTGTCTGTAGGAGGCCCTGGCGCATGAATCTGTGCAGCGGGAACGACCTCGGACCACCAGGGTCCGAGAAAATCACAGTCTCACGGGGCCGGACACTCAGGGTCAGGGAAAAATCCAATATATATATATGGTGAATTCTCGGGAGCTATTACAGATAGCGCAATAAATCAAAGTGCATGACCTGTAGGAGGCCCTGGCGCATGAATCTGTGCAGCGGGAATGTCCTCGGTCCTCCAGGGGCCGAGAAAACTACAGTCTCATGGGGCCGGACACTCAGGGTCTGGGGAAAATCCAATATATATCTGGTGATATCTCGGGCCCTATTACAGATCGCGAAATAAATCAAAGTGCATTGTCTGCAGGAGGCCCTGGCTCATGAATCTGTGCAGCCGGAACGACCTCGGATCACCAGGGGCCGAGAGAACCACCATCTCATGGGGCCGGACACTCAGGGTCAGGGGAAAATCCAATATATTTCTGGTGATATCTCGGGTGCTATTAGAGATAGCACAATAAATCAAAGTACTTTGTCTGCGGGAGGCCCTGGCGCATGAATCTGTGCAGCGGCAACGGCCTCGGATCACCAGGGGCCGAGAGAACCACCATCTCATGGGGCCGGACACTCAGGGTCAGGGAAAAATCCAATATATATCTGGTGCTATCTTGGGTGCTATTAGAGATAGCGCAATAAACCAAAGTGAATTATCTGTAGGAGGCCCTGGAGCATGCATCTGTGCAGCGGGAACGACCTCCGACCACCAGGGGCCGAGACAACCACCGTCTCATGGGGCCGGACACTCAGGGCCAGGGGAAAATCCAATATATATCTGGTGATATCTCGGGTGCTATTGCAGATAGCGCAATAAACCAAAGTGAATTATCTGCAGGGGGCCCTGGCGCATGAATCTGGGCAGCGGGAACGACCTCGGACCACCAGGGGCCGAGAAAACCACAGTCTCATGGGGCCGGACACTCAGTGTCAGGGGAAAATTCAATATATATCTGGTGATAACTCGGGTGCTATTAGAGATAGCGCAATAAATCAAAGTGCATTGTCAGTAGGAGGCCCTGGCGCCTGAATCTGGCCAGCGGGAACGACCTCGGACCACCAGGGGCCGAGAAAGCCACAGTCTCATGGGGCCGGACACTCAGGGTCAGGGAAAAATCCAATATATATCTAGTGATATCTTGGGTGCTATTAGAGACAGCGCAATAAACCATAGTGAATTATCTGCAGGAGGCCCTGGCGCATGAATCTGTGCAGCAGGAACGACCTCGGACCACCAGGGGCCGAGAAAACCACAGTCTCATGGGGCCGGACACTTAGGGTCAGGGGAAAATCCAATATATATCTGGTGATATCTTGGGTGCTATTAGAGATAGCACAATAAACCAAAGTGAATTATCTGTAGGAGGCCCTGGCGCATGCATCTGTGCAGCGGGAACGACCTCCGACCACCAGGGGCCGAGACAACCACCGTCCCATCGGGCCGGACACTCAGGGTTAGGGAAAAATCCAATATATATCTGGTGATATCTCGGGTGCTATTGGAGATAGCGCATTAACCAAGGTGAATTATCTGCAGGAGGCCCTGGCGCATGAATCTGGGCAGCGGGAACGACCTCGGACCACCAGGGGCCGAGAAAACCACAGTCTCATGGGGCCGGACACTCAGTGTCAGGGGAAAATTCAATATATATCTGGTGATAACTCGGGTGCTATTAGAGATAGCGCAAGAAATCAAAGTGCATTGTCTGTAGCAGGCCGTGGCGCATGAATCTGGGCAGCGGGAACGACGTCGGACAACCAGCGGCCGAGAAAACCACCGTCTCAGGGGGCGGACACTCAGGGTCAGGGGAAAATCCAATATTTATCTGGTGATATCTCGAGTGCTATTAGAGATAGCGCAATAAACCAAAGTGCCTTCTCTGTAGGAGGCCCTGGCGCATGAATCTGTGCAGCGGGAACGACCTCGGACCACCAGGGGCCTAGAAAACCACAGTCTCATGTGGCCGGACACTCAGGGTCAGGGGAAAATCCAATATATATCTGGTGATATCTCGGGTGCTATTAGAGATAGCGCCATAAACCAAAGTGAATTATCTGCAGGAGGCCCTGGCGCATGAAACTGTTTAACGGGAACGACCTCGGACCACCAGGGGCCGAGAAAACCACAGTCTCATGGGGCAAGACACTCAGGGTCAGGGGAAAATCCAATATATATCTGGTGATATCTCGGGTGCTATTACAGACGGCGCAATAAATCAAAGTGCATTGTCTGTAGGAGGCCCTGGCGCATGAATCTGTGCAGCGGGAACGACCTCGGACCACCAGGGGCGAGACAACCACCGTCTCATGGGGCCGGACACTCAGGGTCAGGGAAAAATCCAATATATATCTGGTGAATTCTCGGGAGCTATTACAGATAGCGCAATAAATCAATGTGCATGACCTGTAGGAGGCCCTGGCGCATGAATCTGTGCAGCGGGAACGTCCTCGGACCTCCAGGGGCCGAGACAACCACCGTCTCATGGGGCCGGACACTCAGGGTCAGGGTAAAATCCAATATATATCCGGTGATATCTCGGGTGCTATTACAGATAGCGCAATAAATCAAAGTGCATTGTCTGTAGGAGGCCCTGGCGCATGAATCTGTTCAGCGGGAACGACCTCGGACGACCAGGGGCCGAGAAAACCACAGTCTCATGGGGCCGGACACTCAGTGTCAGGGGAAAATCCGATATATATCTGGTGATATCTCGGGTGCTATTAGAGATAGCGCAATAAACCAAAGTGAATTATCTGCAGGAGGCCCTGCCGCATGAATCTGTGCAACGGGAACGATCTCGGACCACCAGGGGCCGAGAAAACCACCGTCCCATCGGGCCGGACATTCAGGGTTAGGGAAAAATCCAATATATATCTGGTGATATCTCGGGTGCTATTACAGATAGCGCAAGAAATCAAAGTGCATTATCTGCAGGAGGCCCTGGCGCATGAATCTGTGCAGCGGGAACGACCTCGGATCACCAGGGGCCGAGAGAACCACCATCTCATGGGGCAGGACACTCAGGGTCAGGAGAAAATCCAATATATTTCTGGTGATATCTCGTGTGCTATTAGAGATAGCGCAATAAATCAAAGTACTTTGTCTGCGGGAGGCCCTGGCGCATGAATCTGTGCAGCGGCAACAACCTCGGACCACCAGGGGCCGAAAAAACCACCGTCTCATGGGGCCGGACACACAGGGTCAGGGAAAAATCCAATATATATCTGGTGATATCTTGTGTGCTATTAGAGATAGCGCAATCAACCGAAGTGAATTATCTGTAGGAGGCCCTGGCGCATGCATCTGTGCAGCGGGAACGACCTCCGCCCACCAGGGGCCGAGACAACCACCGTCTCATGGTGCCGGACACTCAGGGCCAGGGGAAAATCCTATATATATCTGGTGATATCTCGGGTGCTATTACAGATAGCGCAATAAACCAAAGTGAATTATCTGCAGGACGCCCTGGCGCATGAATCTGGGCAGCGGGAACGACCTCGGACCACCAGGGGCCGAGAAAACCACAGTCTCATGGGGCCGGACACTCAGTGTCAGGGGAAAATTCAATATATATCTGGTGATAACTCGGGTGCTATTAGAGATAGCGCAATAAACCAAAGTGCATTGTCTGTACGAGGCCCTGGCGCATGAATCTGGCCAGCGGGAACGACATCGGACCACCAGGGGCCGAGAAAATTACAGATTTTCGGTACCCGCCACCCAAAGTCATGTAAAAATCCAGCATATATATGGAGCTTTCTCCGGTGCTATTACAGATAGCGCAGTAAATCAAAGTGCACTGTCTGTAGGAGGCCCCGGCGCATGAATCTGGGAAGCGGGAACGACCTCGGACCACCAGGGGCCGAGAAAACCACAGTCTCATGGGGCCGGACACTCAGGGTCAGGGAAAAATCCAATATATATCTGGTGATATCTCGGGTGCTATTAGAGATAGCGCAATAAACCAAAGTGAATTATCTGCAGGAGGCCCTGGCGCATGAATCTGTGCAGCGGGAACGACCTCGGACCACCAGAGGCCGAGAAAACCACAGTCTCATGGGGCCGGACACTTAGGGTCAGGGGAAAATCCAATATATATCTGGTGATATCTCGGGTGCTATTACAGATAGCGCAACAAATCAAAGTGCATTGTCTGTACGGGGCCCTGGCGCATGGATCTGGGCAGCGGGAACGACCTCGGACCACCAGGGACCGAGACAACCACGGTCTCATGGGGCCCGACACTCAGGGTCAGGGTAAAATCCAATATATATCTGGTGATATCTCGGGTGCTATCACATATAGCGCAATAAATCAAAGTGCATTGTCTGTAGGAGGCACTGGCGCATGAAGCTGTGCAGCGGGAACGACCTCGGACCACCAGGGGCCTAGAAAACCACCTTCTAACGGGGCCGGACACTCAGGCTCAGGGTAAAATCCAATATATATCTGGCGATATCTCGGGTGCTATTAGAGATAGCGCAATAAATCAAAGTGCATTGTCTGTAGGAGGCCGTGGCGCATGAATCTGTGCAGCGGGAACGACCTCGGACCACCAGGGGCCGAAAAAACCACAGTCTCATGGGCCCGGACACTCAGGGTGAGGGAAATATCCAATATATATCTGGTGATATCTCGGGTGCTATTACAGATAGCGCAATAAATCACAGTGCATTGTCTGTAGGAGGCCCTGGCGCATGAATCTGTGCAGCGGGAACGACCTCGGACCACCAGGGGACGAGAAAACCACCGTCTCATGGGGCCGGACAGTCAGGGTCAGGAAAAAATCCAATATATATCTGGTGATATCTCGGGTGCTATTGGAGATAGCGCAATAAACCAAAGTGAATTATCTGCAGGAGGCCCTGGCGCATGAATCTGTGCAGCGGGAACGACCTCGGACCACCACGGGCCGAGAAAACCACCGTCTCATGGGGCCGGACACTCAGGGTCAGGGAAAAATACAATATATATCTGGTGATATCTCGGATGCTATTACAGATAGCGCACAACAAATCAAAGTGCATTGTCTGTAGGAGGCCCTGGCGCATGGATCTGGGCATCGGGAACGACCTCGGACCACCAGGGGCCGAGAAAATTACAGTCTGAAGGGGCCGGACACTCAGGGTCAGTGGAAAATCCAATATATATCTGGTGATATCTCGGGTGCTATTACAGATAGCGCAATAAATCAAAGTGCATTGTCTGTAGGAGGCCCTGGCGCATAAATGTAGCCAGCGGGAACGACGTCGGACCACCAGGGGCCGAGAAAACCACCGTATCATGGGGCCGGACACTCAGGGTCAGGGGAAAATCCAATACATATGTGGTTATATCTCGGGTGCTATTACAGATAGCGCAACAAATCAAAGTGCATTGTCTGTAGGAGGCCCTGGCGCATGGATCTGGACAGCGGGAACGACCTCGGACCACCAGGGGCCTAGAAAACCACCTTCTAACGGGGCCGGACACTCAGGCTCAGGGGAAAATCCAATATATATCTGGCGATATCTCGGGTGCTATTAGAGATAGCGCAATAAATCAAAGTGCATTGTCTGTAGGAGGCCGTGGCGCATGAATCTGTGCAGCGGGAACGACCTCGGACCACCAGGGGCCGAAAAAACCACAGTCTCATGGGCCCGGACACTCAGGGTGAGGGAAATATCCAATATATATCTGGTGATATCTCGGGTGCTATTACAGATAGCGCAATAAATCAAAGTGCATTGTCTGTACGAGGCCGTGGCGCATGAATCTGGGCAGCGGGAACGACGTCGGACCACCAGGGGCCGAGAAAACCACCGTCTCATGGGGCCGGACACTCTGGGTCAGGGAAGAATCCAATACATATGTGGTGATATCTCGGGTGCTATTACAGATAGCGCAATAAATCACAGTGCATTGTCTGTAGGAGGCCCTGGCGCATGAATCTGTGCAGCGGGAACGACCTCGGACCACCAGGGGACGAGAAAACCACCGTCTCATGGGGCCGGACAGTCAGGGTCAGGAAAAAATCCAATATATATCTGGTGATATCTCGGGTGCTATTAGAGATAGCGCAAGAAATCAAAGTGCATTGTCTGTAGGAGGCCCTGGCGCATGCATCTGTGCAGCGGGAACGACCTCCGACCACCAGGGGCCGAGACAACCACCGTCCCATCGGGCCGGACACTCAGGGTTAGGGAAAAATCCAGTATATATCTGGTGATATCTCGGGTGCTGTTGGAGATAGCGCAATAAACCAAAGTGAATTATCTGCAGGAGGCCCTGGCGCATGAATCTGTGCAGCGGGAACGACCTCGGACCACCACGGGCCGAGAAAACCACCGTCTCATGGGGCCGGACACTCAGGGTCAGGGAAAAATCCAATATATATCTGGTGATATCTCGGGTGCTATTACAGATAGCGCACAACAAATCAAAGTGCATTGTCTGTAGGAGGCCCTGGCGCATGGATCTGGGCAGCGGGAACGACCTCGGACCACCAGGGGCCGAGAAAATTACAGTCTGAAGGGGCCGGACACTCAGGGTCAGTGGAAAATCCAATATATATCTGGTGATATCTCGGGTGCTATTACAGATAGCGCAATAAATCAAAGTGCATTGTCTGTAGGAGGCCCTGGCGCATAAATGTAGCCAGCGGGAACGACGTCGGACCACCAGGGGCCGAGAAAACCACCGTCTCATGGGGCCGGACACTCAGGGTCAGGGGAAAATCCAATACATATGTGGTGATATCTCGGGTGCTATTACAGATAGCGCAATAAATCAAAGTGCATTGTCTGTAGGAGGCCCTGGCGCATGAATCTGTGCAGCGGGAACGACCTCGGACCACCAGGGGCCGAGAAAACCACCGTCTCATGGGGCTGGACACTCAGGGTGAGGGAAATATCCAATATATATCTGGTGATATCTCGGGTGCTATTACAGATAGCGCAAGAAATCAAAGTGCATTGTCTGTAGGAGGCCGTGGCGCATGAATCTGGGCTGCGGGAACGACCTCGGACCACCAGGGGCCGAGAAGACCACCGTCTCATGGGGCCGGCCACTCAGGGTCAGGGGAAAATCCAATATATATCTGGTGATATCTCGGGTGCTATTACAGATAGCGCAATAAATCAAAGTGCATTGTCAGTAGGAGGCACTGGCGCATGAATCTGAGCAGCGGGAACGACCTCGGACCACCAGGGGCCTAGAAAACCACCGTCTAACGGGGCCGGACACTCAGGCTCAGGGGAAAATCCAATATATGTCTGGCGATATCTCGGGTGCTATTAGAGATAGCGCAATAAATCAACGTGCATTGTCTGTAGGAGGCCGTGGCGCATGAATCTGTGCAGCGGGAACGACCTCGGACCACCAGGGGCCGAGAAAACCACCGTCTCATGGGGCCGGCCACTCAGGGTCAGGGGAAAATCCAATATATATCTGGTGATATCTCGAGTGCTATTAGAGATAGCGCAATACGCCAAAGTGAATTATCTGCAGGAGGCCCTGGCGCATGCATCTGTGCAGCGGGAACG
Organism: Nomia melanderi; assembly: GCF_051020985.1. Taxonomy (NCBI): domain Eukaryota; kingdom Metazoa; phylum Arthropoda; class Insecta; order Hymenoptera; family Halictidae; genus Nomia; species Nomia melanderi. Next base: position 2,803,325 of record NW_027475130.1, read on the forward strand.
ACCTAGGACCACCAGGGGCCGAGAAAACCACCGACTTATGGGGCCGGACACACAGGGTAAGGGAAAAATCCAATATATATCTGGTGATATCTCGTGTGCTATTAGAGATAGCGCAACAAATCAAAGTGCATTGTCTGTAGGAGGCCCTGTCGCATGGATCTGGGCAGCGGGAACGACCTCGGACCACCAGGGGCCGAGACAACCACGGTCTAACGGGGCCGGACACTCAGGCTCAGGGGAAAATCCAATATATATCTGGCGATATCTCGGGTGCTATTGGAGATAGCGCAATAAACCAAAGTGTATTATCTGTAGGAGGCCCTGGCGCATGCATCTGTGCAGGGGGAACGACCTCCGACCACCGGGGGCCGAGACAACCACCGTCCCATCGGGTCGGACACTCAGGGTTAGGGAAAAATCCAATATATATCTGGTGATATCCCGGGTGCTATTGGAGATAGCGCAATAAACCAAAGTGAATTATCTGTAGGAGGCCCTGGCGCGTGCATCTGTGCAGCGGGAACGACCTCCGACCACCAGGGGCCGAGACAACCACCGTCCCATCGGGCCGGACATTCAGGGTTAGGGAAAAATCCAATATATATCTGGTGATATCTCGGGTGCTATTGGAGATAGCGCAATAAACCAAAGTGAATTATCTGCAGGAGGGCCTGGCGCATGAATCTGTGCAGCGGGAACGGCCTCGGACCACCACGGGCCGAGAAAACCACCGTCTCATGGGGCCGGACACTCAGGGTCAGGGAAAAATCCAATATATATCTGGTGATATCTCGGGTGCTATTACAGATAGCGCACAACAAATCAAAGTGCATTGTCTGTAGGAGGCCCTGGCGCATGGATCTGGGCAGCGGGAACGACCTCGGACCACCAGGGGCCGAGACAACCACCGTCCCATTGGGCCGGACACTCAGGGTTAGGGAAAAATCCAGTATATATCTGGTGATATCTCGGGTGCTATTGGAGATAGCACAATAAACCAAAGTGAATTATCTGCAGGAGGGCCTGGCGCATGACTCTGTGCAGCGGGAACGGCCTCGGACCACCACGGGCCGAGAAAACCACCGTCTCATGGGGCCGGACACTCAGGGTCAGGGAAAAATCCAATATATATCTGGTGATATCTCGGGTGCTATTACAGATAGCGCACAACAAATCAAAGTGCATTGTCTGTAGGAGGCCCTGGCGCATGGATCTGGGCAGCGGGAACGACCTCGGACCACCAGGGGCCGAGACAACCACGGTCTCATGGGGCCCGACACTCAGGGTCAGGGTAAAATCCAATATATATCAGGTGATATCTCGGGTGCTATTACATATAGCGCAATAAATCAAAGTGCATTGTCTGTAGCAGGCACTGGCGCATGAATCTGTGCAGCGGCAACGACCTCGGACCACCAGGGGCCGAGAAAATTACAGTCTGAAGGGGCCGGACACTCAGGGTCAGTGGAAAATCCAATATATATCTGGTGATATCTCGGGTGCTCTTACAGATAGCGCAATAAATCAAAGTGCATTGTCTGTAGGAGGCACTGGCGCATGAATCTGTGCAGCGGGAACGACCTCGGACCACCAGGGGCCTAGAAAACCACCGTCTAACGGGGCCGGACACTCAGGCTCAGGGGAAAATCCAATATATGTCTGGCGATATCTCGGGTGCTATTAGAGATAGCGCAATAAATCAACGTGCATTGTCTGTAGGAGGCCGTGGCGCATGAATCTGTGCAGCGGGAACGACCTCGGACCACCGGGGGCCGAGAAAACCACCGTCTCATGGGGCTGGACACTCAGGGTGAGGGAAATATCCAATATATATCTGGTGATATCTCGAGTGCTATTAGAGATAGCGCAATAAGCCAAAGTGAATTATCTGCAGGAGGCCCTGGCGCATGCATCTGTGCAGCGGGAACGACCTAGGACCACCAGGGGCCGAGAAAACCACCGACTCATGGGGCCGGACACACAGGGTAAGGGAAAAATCCAATATATATCTGGTGATATCTCGGGTGCTATTAGAGATAGCGCAACAAATCAAAGTGCATTGTCTGTAGGAGGCCCTGTCGCATGGATCTGGGCAGCGGGAACGACCTCGGACCACCAGGGGCCGAGACAACCACGGTCTAACGGGGCCGGACACTCAGGCTCAGGGGAAAATCCAATATATATCTGGCGATATCTCGGGTGCTATTGGAGATAGCGCAATAAACCAAAGTGAATTATCTGTAGGAGGCCCTGGCGCATGCATCTGTGCAGCGGGAACGACCTCCGACCACCAGGGGCCGAGACAACCACCGTCCCATCGGGTCGGACACTCAGGGTTAGGGAAAAATCCAATATATATCTGGTGATATCCCGGGTGCTATTGGAGATAGCGCAATAAACCAAAGTGAATTATCTGTAGGAGGCCCTGGCGCGTGCATCTGTGCAGCGGGAACGACCTCCGACCACCCGGGGCCGAGACAACCACCGTCCCATCGGGCCGGACACTCAGGGTTAGGGAAAAATCCAATATATATCTGGTGATATCTCGGGTGCTATTGGAGATAGCGCAATAAACCAAAGCGAATTATCTGCAGGAGGGCCTGGCGCATGAATCTGTGCAGCGGGAACGGCCTCGGACCACCACGGGCCGAGAAAACCACCGTCTCATGGGGCCGGACACTCAGGGTCAGGGAAAAATCCAATATATATCTGGTGATATCTCGGGTGCTATTACAGATAGCGCACAACAAATCAAAGTGCATTGTCTGTAGGAGGCCCTGGCGCATGGATCTGGGCAGCGGGAACGACCTCGGACCACCAGGGGCCGAGACAACCACCGTCCCATTGGGCCGGACACTCAGGGTTAGGGAAAAATCCAGTATATATCTGGTGATATCTCGGGTGCTATTGGAGATAGCACAATAAACCAAAGTGAATTATCTGCAGGAGGGCCTGGCGCATGACTCTGTGCAGCGGGAACGGTCTCGGACCACCACGGGCCGAGAAAACCACCGTCTCATGGGGCCGGACACTCAGGGTCAGGGAAAAATCCAATATATATCTGGTGATATCTCGGGTGCTATTACAGATAGCGCACAACAAATCAAAGTGCATTGTCTGTAGGAGGCCCTGGCGCATGGATCTGGGCAGCGGGAACGACCTCGGACCACCAGGGGCCGAGACAACCACGGTCTCATGGGGCCCGACACTCAGGGTCAGGGTAAAATCCAATATATATCAGGTGATATCTCGGGTGCTATTACATATAGCGCAATAAATCAAAGTGCATTGTCTGTAGCAGGCACTGGCGCATGAATCTGTGCAGCGGCAACGACCTCGGACCACCAGGGGCCGAGAAAATTACAGTCTGAAGGGGCCGGACACTCAGGGTCAGTGGAAAATCCAATATATATCTGGTGATATCTCGGGTGCTCTTACAGATAGCGCAATAAATCAAAGTGCATTGTCTGTAGGAGGCACTGGCGCATGAATCTGTGCAGCGGGAACGACCTCGGACCACCAGGGGCCTAGAAAACCACCGTCTAACGGGGCCGGACACTCAGGCTCAGGGGAAAATCCAATATATGTCTGGCGATATCTCGGGTGCTATTAGAGATAGCGCAATAAATCAACGTGCATTGTCTGTAGGAGGCCGTGGCGCATGAATCTGTGCAGCGGGAACGACCTCGGACCACCGGGGGCCGAGAAAACCACCGTCTCATGGGGCTGGACACTCAGGGTGAGGGAAATATCCAATATATATCTGGTGATATCTCGGGTGCTATTACAGATAGCGCAAAAAATCAAAGTGCATTGTCTGTAGGAGGCCGTGGCGCATGAATCTGGGCAGCGGGAACGACCTCGGACCACCAGGGGCCGAGAAGACCACCGTCTCATGGGGCCGGCCACTCAGGGTCAGGGGAAAATCCAATATATATCTGGTGATATCTCGAGTGCTATTAGAGATAGCGCAATAAGCCAAAGTGAATTATCTGCAGGAGGCCCTGGCGCATGCATCTGTGCAGCGGGAACGACCTAGGACCACCAGGGGCCGAGAAAACCACCGACTCATGGGGCCGGACACACAGGGTAAGGGAAAAATCCAATATATATCTGGTGATATCTCGGGTGCTATTAGAGATAGCGCAACAAATCAAAGTGCATTGTCTGTAGGAGGCCCTGTCGCATGGATCTGGGCAGCGGGAACGACCTCGGACCACCAGGGGCCGAGACAACCACGGTCTAACGGGGCCGGACACTCAGGCTCAGGGGAAAATCCAATATATATCTGGCGATATCTCGGGTGCTATTGGAGATAGCGCAATAAACCAAAGTGAATTATCTGTAGGAGGCCCTGGCGCATGCATCTGTGCAGCGGGAACGACCTCCGACCACCAGGGGCCGAGACAACCACCGTCCCATCGGGTCGGACACTCAGGGTTAGGGAAAAATCCAATATATATCTGGTGATATCCCGGGTGCTATTGGAGATAGCGCAATAAACCAAAGTGAATTATCTGTAGGAGGCCCTGGCGCGTGCATCTGTGCAGCGGGAACGACCTCCGACCACCCGGGGCCGAGACAACCACCGTCCCATCGGGCCGGACACTCAGGGTTAGGGAAAAATCCAATATATATCTGGTGATATCTCGGGTGCTATTGGAGATAGCGCAATAAACCAAAGCGAATTATCTGCAGGAGGCCCTGGCTCATGAATCTGGGCAGCGGGAACGACCTCGGACCACCAGGGGCCGAGACAACCACGGTCTAACGGGGCCGGACACTCAGGCTCAGGGGAAAATCCAATATATATCTGGTGATATCTCGGGTGCTATTACATATAGCGCAATAAATCAAAGTGCAATGTCTGTAGGAGGCACTTGCGCATGAATCTGTGCAGCGGGAACGACCTCGGACCACCAGAGGCCGAGAAAACCACCGTCTAACGGGGCCGGACACTCAGGCTCAGGGGAAAATCCAATATATATCTGGCGATATCTCGGGTGCTATTAGAGATAGCGCAATCAATCAAAGTGCATTGTCTGTAGGAGGCCGTGGCGCATGAATCTGTGCAGCGGGAACGACCTCGGACCACCAGGGGCCGAGAAAACCACCGTCTCATGGGGCCGGACACTCTGGGTCAGGGAAAAATCCAATACATATGTGGTGATATCTCGGGTGCTATTACAGATAGCGCAATAAATCGAAGTGCATTGTCTGTAGGAGGCCCTGGCGCATGAATCTGTGTAGCGGGAACGACCTCGGACCACCAGGGGCCGAGAAAACCACCGTCTCATGGGGCTGGACACTCAGGGTGAGGGAAATATCCAATATATATCTGGTGATATCTCGGGTGCTATTACAGATAGCGCAAGAAATCAAAGTGCATTGTCTGTAGGAGGCCGTGGCGCATGAATCTGGGCAGCGGGAACGACCTCGGACCACCAGGGGCCGAGAAGACCACCGTCTCATGGGGCCGGCCACTCAGGGTCAGGGGAAAATCCAATATATATCTGGTGATATCTCGAGTGCTATTAGAGATAGCGCAATAAGCCAAAGTGAATTATCTGCAGGAGGCCCTGGCGCATGCATCTGTGCAGCGGGAACGACCTAGGACCACCAGAGGCCGAGAAAACCACCGACTCATGGGGCCGGACACTCAGGGTTAGGGAAAAATCCAATATATATCTGGTGATATCCCGGGTGCTATTGGAGATAGCGCAATAAACCAAAGTGAATTATCTGTAGGAGGCCCTGGCGCGTGCATCTGTGCAGCGGGAACGACCTCCGACCACCAGGGGCCGAGACAACCACCGTCCCATCGGGCCGGACACTCAGGGTTAGGGAAAAATCCAATATATATCTGGTGATATCTCGGGTGCTATTAGAGATAGCGCAATAAATCAAAGTGCATTTTCTGTAGGAGGCCCTGGCGCATGAATCTGGGCAGCGGGAACGACCTCGGACCAACAGGGGCCGAGACAACCACCGTCTCATGGGGCCGGACACTCAGGGTCAGGGTAAAATCCAATATATATCTGGTGATATCTCGGGTGCTATTAGAGATAGCGCAATAAATCAAAGTGCATTTTCTGTAGGAGGCCGTGGCGCATGAATCTGTGCAGCGGAAAGGACCTCGGACCACCAGGGGCCGAGAAAACCACCGTCTCATGGGGCCGGACACTCTGGGTCAGGGAAAAATCCAATACATATGTGGTGATATCTCGGGTGCTATTACAGATAGCACAATAAATCAAAGTGCATTGTCTGTAGGAGGCCCTGGCGCATGAATCTGTGCAGCGGGAACGACCTCGGACCACCAGGGGACGAGAAAACCACCGTCTCATGGGGCCGGACAGTCAGGGTCAGGGAAAAATCCAATATATATCTGGTGATATCTCGGGTGCTATTACAGATAGCGCAAGAAATCAAAGTGCATTGTCTGCAGGAGGCCCTGGCGCATGCATCTGTGCAGCGGGAACGACCTCCGACCACCAGGGGCCGAGACAACCACGGTCCCATCGGGCCGGACACTCAGGGTTAGGGAAAAATCCAGTATATATCTGGTGATATCTCGGGTGCTATTGGAGATAGCGCAATAAACCAAAGTGAATTATCTGCAGGAGGCCCTGGCACATGAATCTGTGCAGCGGGAACGACCTCGGACCACCACGGGCCGAGAAAACCACCGTCTCATGGGGCCGGACACTCAGGGTCAGGGAAAAATCCAATATATATCTGGTGATATGTCGGGTGCTATTACAGATAGCGCACAACAAATCAAAGTGCATTGTCTGTAGGAGGCCCTGGCGCATGGATCTGGGCAGCGGGAACGACCTCGGACCACCAGGGGCCGAGAAAATTACAGTCTGAAGGGGCCGGACACTCAGGGTCAGTGGAAAATCCAATATATATCTGGTGATATCTCGGGTGCTATTACAGATAGCGCAATAAATCAAAGTGCATTGTCTGTAGGAGGCCCTGGCGCATAAATGTAGCCAGCGGGAACGACGTCGGACCACCAGGGGCCGAGAAAACCACCGTCTCATGGGGCCGGACACTCTGGGTCAGGGAAAAATCCAATACATATGTGGTGATATCTCGGGTGCTATTACAGATAGCGCAATAAATCAAAGTGCATTGTCTGTAGGAGGCCCTGGCGCATGAATCTGTGCAGCGGGAACGACCTCGGACCACCAGGGGCCGAGAAAACCACCGTCTCATGGGGCCGGACACTCACGGTCAGGGAAAAATCCAATATATATCTGGTGATATCTTGGGTGCTATTAGAGATAGCGCAATAAACCAAAGTGAATTATCTGTAGGAGGCCCTGTCGCATGCATCTGTGCAGCGGGAACGACCTCCGACCACCAGGGGCCGAGACAACCACCGTCTCATGGGGCCGGACACTCAGGGCCAGGGGAAAATCCAATATATATCTGGTGATATCTCGGGTGCTATTAGAGATAGCGCAAAAAACCATAGTGAATTATCTGCAGGAGGCCCTGGCGCATGAATCTGTGCAGCGGGAACGACCTCGGACCACCAGGGGCCGAGACAACCACCGTCTCATGGGGCCGGACACTCAGGGTCAGGGTAAAATCCAATATATATCTGGTGATATCTCGGGTGCTATTAGAGATAGCGCAATAAACCAAAGTGAGTTATCTGTAGGAGGCCCTGGCGCATACATCTGTGTAGCGGGAACGACCTCCGACCACCAGGGGCCGAGACAACCACCGTCCCATCGGGCCGTACACTCAGGGTTAGGGAAAAATCCAATATATATCTGGTGATATCTCGGGTGCTATTGGAGATAGCGCAATAAACCAAAGTGAATTATATGCAGGAGGCCCTGGCGCATGAATCCGTGCAGCGGAAACGACCTCGGACCACCACGGGCCGAGAAAACCACCGGCTCATGGGGCCGGACACTCAGGGTCAGGGAAAAATCCAATATATATCTGGTGATATCTCGGGTGCTATTACAGATAGCGCAACAAATCAAAGTGCATTGTCTGTAGGAGGCCCTGGCGCATGAATCTGGGCAGCGGGGACGACCTCGGACCACCAGGGGCCGAGACAACCACCGTCTCATGGGGCCGGACACTCAGGGTCAGGGAAAAATCCAATATATATCTGGTGATATCTCGGGTGCTATTGGAGATAGCGCAATAAACCAAAGTGAATTATATGCAGGAGGCCCTGGCGCATGAATCCGTGCAGCGGAAACGACCTCGGACCACCACGGGCCGAGAAAACCACCGGCTCATGGGGCCGGACACTCAGGGTCAGGGAAAAATCCAATATATATCTGGTGATATCTCGGGTGCTATTACAGATAGCGCAACAAATCAAAGTGCATTGTCTGTAGGAGGCCCTGGCGCATGAATCTGGGCAGCGGGGACGACCTCGGACCACCAGGGGCCGAGACAACCACCGTCTCATGGGGCCGGACACTCAGGGTCAGGGTAAAATCCAATATATATCTGGTGATATCTCGGGTGCTATTACATATAGCGCAATAAATCAAAGTGCATTGTCTGTAGGAGGCACTGGCGCATGAATCTGTGCAGCGGGAACGACCTCGGACCACCAGGGGCCTAGAAAACCACAGCCTCATGGGGCCGGACACTCAGGTTCGGGGGAAAATCCAATATATATCTGGTGATATCTCAGGTGCTATTAGAGATAGCGCAATAAACCAAAGTGCATTGTCTGTAGGAGGCCCTGGCGCATGAATCTGGCCAGCGGGAACGACATCGGACCACCAGGGGCCGAGAAAATTACAAATTTTCGGTATCCGCCACCCAAAATCATGTAAAAATCCAGCATATATTTGGAGCTTTCTCGGGTGCTAATACAGATAGCGCAATAAATCAAAGTGCACTGTCTGTAGGAGGCCCCGGCGCATGAATCTGGGCAGCGGGAACGACCTCGGACCACCAGGGGCCGAGAAAACCACCGTCTAACGGGGCCGGACACTCAGGCTCAGGGGAAAATCCAATATATATCTGGCGATATCGCGGGTGCTATTAGGGATAGCGCAATAAATAAAAGTGAATTATCTGCAGGAGGCCGTGGCGCATGAATCTGTGCAGCGGGAACGACCTCCGACCACCAGGGGCCGAGAAAACCACAGTCTCATGGGGCAAGACACTCAGGGTCAGGGGAAAATCCAATATATATCTGGTGATATCTCGGGTGCTTTTACAGATGGCGCAATAAATCAAAGTGCATTGTCTGTAGGAGGCCCTGGCGCATGAATCTGTGCAGCGGGAACGACCTCCGACCACCAGGGGCCGAGACAACCACCGTCCCATCGGGCCGGACACTCAGGGTTAGGGAAAAATCCGGTATATATCTGGTGATATCTCGGGTGCTATTGGAGATAGCGCAATAAACCAAAGTGAATTATCTGCAGGAGGCCCTGGCGCATGAATCTGTGCAGCGGGAACGACCTCGGACCACCACGAGCCGAGAAAACCACCGTCTCATGGGGCCGGACACTCAGGGTCAGGGAAAAATCCAATATATATCTGGTGATATGTCGGGTGCTATTACAGATAGCGCACAACAAATCAAAGTGCATTGTCTGTAGGTGGCCCTGGCGCATGGATCTGGGCAGCGGGAACGACCTCGGACCACCAGGGGCCGAGAAAATTACAGTCTGAAGGGGCCGGACACTCAGGGTCAGTGGAAAATCCAATATATATCTGGTGATATCTCGGGTGCTATTACAGATAGCGCAATAAATCAAAGTGCATTGTCTGTAGGAGGCCCTGGCGCATAAATGTAGCCAGCGGGAACGACGTCGGACCACCAGGGGCCGAGAAAACCACCGTCTCATGGGGCCGGACACTCAGGGTCAGGGGAAAATCCAATACATATGTGGTGATATCTCGGGTGCTATTACAGATACCGCAATAAATCAAAGTGCATTGTCTGTAGGAGGCCCTGGCGCATGAATCTGTGCGGCGGGAACGATCTCGGACCACCAGGGGCCGAGAAAACCACCGTCTCATGGGGCTGGACACTCAGGGTGAGGGAAATATCCAATATATATCTGGTGATATCTCGGGTGCTATTAGAGATAGCGCAATAAACCAAAGTGAATTATCTGCAGGAGGCCCTGGCGCATGAATCTGTGCAGCGGGAACGACCTCGGACAACCAGGGGCCGAGAAAACCACAGTTTCATGGGGCCGGACACTTAGGGTCAGGGGAAAATCCAATATATATCTTGTGATATCTCGGGTGCTATTAGAGATAGCGCAATAAACCATAGTGAATTATCTGCAGGAGGCCCTGGCGCATGAATCTGTGCAGCAGGAACGACCTCGGACCCCCAGGGGGCGAGAAAACCACCGTCTCATTGGGCCGGACAGTCAGGGTCAGGGAAAAATGCAATATATATCTGGTGATATCTTGGGTGCTACTAGAGATAGCGCAATAAACCAAAGTGAATTATCTGCAGGAGGCCCTGGCGCATGAATCTGTGCAGCGGGAACGACCTCGGACCACCAGGGGCCGAGACAACCACCGTCTCATGGGGCCGGACACTCAGGGTCAGGGTAAAATCCAATATATATCTGGTGATATCTCGGGTGCTATTAGAGATAGCGCAATAAACCAAAGTGAATTATCTGCAGGAGGCCCTGGCGCATGAATCTGTGCAGCGGGAACGACCTCGGACAACCAGGGGCCGAGAAAACCACAGTCTCATGGGGCCGTACACTCAGGGTTAGGGAAAAATCCAATATATATCTGGTGATATCCCGGGTGCTATTGGAGATAGCGCAATAAACCAAAGTGAATTATCTGCAGGAGGCCCTGGCGCATGAATCTGTGCAGCGGGAACGACCTCGGACCACCACGGGCCGAGAAAATCACCGTCCCATGGGGCCGGACACTCAGGGTCAGGGAAAAATCCAATATATATCTGGTGATATCTCGGGTGCTATTACAGATAGCGCAATAAATCAAAGTGCACTGTCTGTAGGAGGCCCTGGCGCATGAATCTGGCCAGCGGGAACGACATCGGACCACCAGGGGCCGAGAAAATTACAGATTTTCGGTATCCGCCACCCAAAGTCATGTAAAAATCCAGCATATATTTGGAGCTTTCTCGGGTGCTATTACAGATAGCGCAATAAATCAAAGTGCACTGTCTGTAGGAGGCCCCGGCGCATGAATGTGGGCAGCGGGAACGACCTCAGACCACCAGGGGCCGAGAAAACCACCGTCTAACGGGGCCGGACGCTCAGGCTCAGGGGAAAATCCAATATATATCTGGCGATATCTCGGGTGCTATTACATATAGCGCAATAAATCAAAGTGCATTGTATGTAGGAGGCACTGGCGCATGAATCTGTGCCGCGGGAACGACCTCGGACCACCAGGGGCCGAGACAACCACCGTCTCATGGGGCCGGACACTCACGGTCAGGGAAAAATCCAATATATATCTGGTGATATCTCGGGTGCTATTACAGATAGCGCAACAAATCAAAGTTCATGGTCTGTAGGAGGCCCTGGCGCATGAATCTGTGCTGCGAGAACGACCTCGGACCACCAGGGGCCGAGACAACCACCGTCTCATGGGGCCGGACACTCACGGTCAGGGAAAAATCCAATATATATCTGGTGATATCTCGGGTGCTATTGGTGATAGCGCAATAAACCAATGCGATTTATCTGCAGGAGGCCCTGGCGCAAGAATCTGTGCAGCGGGAACGACCTCGGACCACCAGGGGCCGAGAAAACCACCGACACATGGGGCCGCACTCCCAAGGTCATGTAAAAACCCAGGATGTATCTGATGATATCTCGGGTGCTATTAGAGATAGCGCAATGAAACAAAGAGAATTATCTGCAGGAGGCCCTGGCGCATGAATCTGTGCAGCGGGAACGACCTCGGTCCACCAGGGGCCGAGAAAACCACCGTCTCATGGGGCTGGACACCCAGGGTGAGGGAAATATCCAATATATATCTGGTGATGTCTCGGGTGCTATTACAGATAGCGCAAGAAATCAAAGTGCATTGTCTGTAGGAGGCCGTGGCGCATTAATCTGGGCAGCTGGAACGACCTCGGACCACCAGGGGCCGAGAAGACCACCGTCTCATGGGGCCGGCCACTCAGGGTCAGGGGAAAATCCAATATATATCTGGTGATATCTCGAGTGCTATTAGAGATAGCGCAATAAGCCAAAGGGTATTATCTGAAGGAGGCCCTGGCGCATGGATCTGTGCAGCGGGACCGACCTTGGACCACCAGGGGCCGAGAAAACCACCGTCTCATGGGGCCGGACACTCAGGGTAAGGGAAAAATCCAATATATATCTGGTGATATCTCGGGTGCTATTAGAGATAGCGCAATAAACCAAAGTGAATTATCTGCAGGAGGCCCTGGCGCATGAATCTGTGCAACGGGAACGACCTCGGACCACCAGGGGCCGAGAAAACGACAGTCTCAAGGGGCCGGACACTCAGGGTCAGTGGAAAATCCAATATATATCTGGTGATATCTCGGGTGCTGTTACAGATAGCGCAATAAATCAAAGTGCATTGTCAGTAGGAGGTCCTGGCGCCTGAATCTGGCCAGCGGGAACGACCTCGGACCACCAGGGGCCGAGAAAACCACCGTCTCATGGGGCGGGACACTCAGGGTCAGGGGAAAATCCAATGTATATCTGGTGATATCTCGGGTGCTATTGGAGATAGCGCAATAAACCAATGCGATTTATCTGCAGGAGGCCCTGGCGCAAGAATCTGTGCAGCGGGAACGACCTCGGACCACCAGGGGCCGAGAAAAACACCGACACATGGGGCCGCACTCCCAAGGTCATGTAAAAACCCAGGATGTATCTGATGATATCTCGGGTGCTATTATAGATAGCGCAATACATCAAAGTGCATTGTCTGTAGGAGGCCCTGGCGCATGAATCTGTGCAGCGGGAACGACCTCGGACCACCAGGGGCCGAGAAAATTACAGATATTCGGAATCCGTCACCCATGCTCATGTAAAAATCCAGCATATATCTGGTGATATCTCGGGTGCTATTACAGATAGCGCAATAAATCAAAGTGCATTGTCTGCAGGAGGCCCTGGCGCATGAATCTGTGCAGCGGGAACGACCTCGGACGACCAGGGGCCGAGGAAACCACCGTCTCATGGATTCGGACACTCAGGGTCAGGGAATAATGCAATATATATATGGTGATATCTTGGGTGCTATTATAGATAGCGCAATACATCAAAGTGCATTGTCTGTAGGAGGCCCTGGCGCATGAATTTGTGCAGCGGGATCGACCTCGAACCAGCAGGGGCCGAGAAAATCACCGTCTCATGGGGCAGGACTGTCCGGGTCAGGGAAAAATCCAATATATATCTGGTGATATCTCGGGTGCTATTAGAGAGAGCGCATTAAATCAAGGTGAATTATCTGCAGGGGGCCCTGGCGCATGAATCTGTGCAGCGGGAACGACCTCGGACCACCAGGGGCCGAGAATACCACAGTCTCATGGGGCCGGACACTCAGGGACAAGGGACAATCGAATATATATCTGGTGATTTCTCGGGTGCTATTACAGATAGCGTAATAAATCAAAGTGCATTGTCTGTAGGAGACCCTGGCGCATGAATCTGTGCAGCGGGAACGACCTCGGAACACCAGGGGCCGAGAAAACCACCGTCTCATGGGGCCGGACACTCAGGGTCAGGGGAAAAATCCAATACATATGTGGTGATATCTCGGGTGCTATTACAGATAGCGCAATAAATCAAAGTTCCTTTTCTGTAGGAGGCCCTGGCGCATGAATCTGTGCAGCGGGAACGACCTCGGAACACCAGGGGCCGAGAAAACCACCGTCTCATGGGGCCGGACACTCAGGGTCAGGGGAAAAATCCAATACATATGTGGTGATATCTCGGGTGCTATTACAGATAGCGCAATAAATCAAAGTGCATTGTCTGTACGAGGCCCTGGCGCATGAATCTGTGCAGCGGGAACGACCTCGGACCCCCAGGGGTCGAGAAAACCACCGTCTAATGGGGCCGGACACTCAGTGTCAGGGGAAAATCCAATATATATCTGGTGATATCTCGGGTGATATTAGAGATAGCGCAATAAATCAAAGTGCATTGTCTGCAGGAGGCCCTGGCGCATGAATCTGTGCAGCGGGAACGACCTCGGACCACCACGGGCCGAGAAAATCACCGTCTCATGGGGTCGGACACTCAGGGTCAGGGAAAAATCCAATATATATCTGGTGATATCTCGGGTGCTATTATAGATAGCGCAATACATCAAAGTGCATTGTCTGTAGGAGGCCCTGGCGCATGAATCTGTGCGGCGGGATCGACCTCGAACCACCAGGGGCCGAGAAAATCACCGTCTCATGGGGCAGGACTGTCCGGGTCAGGGAAAAATCCAATATATATCTGGTGATATCTCGGGTGCTATTAGAGATAGCGCATTAAATCAAGGTGAATTATCTGCAGGGGGCCCTGGCGCATGAATCTGTGCAGCGGGAACGACGTCGGACCACCAGGGGCCGAGAAAACCACCGTCTCATGGGGCCGGACACTCAGGGTCAGGGAAAAATGCAATATATATATGGTGATATCTTGGGTGCTATTAGAGATACCGCAATAAATCAAAGTGAATTATCTGCAGGGGGCCCTGGCGCATGAATCTGTGCAGCGAGATCGACCTCGGACCACGAGGGACCGAGAAAACCATCGACACATGGGGCCGGACTGTTAGGGTCAAGGAAAAATCCAATATATATCTGGTGACATCTCGGGTGCTATTACAGATAGCGCAATAAATCAAAGTGCATTGTCTGTAGGAGGCCCTGGCGCATGAATCTGTGCAGCGGGATCGACCTCGGACCACCAGGGGCCGAGAAAATCACCGTCTCATCGGGCCGGACTGTCTGGGTCAGGGAAAAATCCAATATATATCTGGTGATATCTCGGGTGCTATTAGAGCTAGCCCAATAAATCAAAGTGAATTATCTGCAGGGGGCCCTGGCGCATGAATCTGTGCAGCGGGAACGACCTCGGACCACCAGGGGCCGAAAAAACCACCGCCTCATGGGGCCGGACACTCAGGGTCAGGGAAAAATCCAATATATATATGGTGATATCTCGGGTCCTATTACAGATAGCGCAATAAATCAAAGTGCATTGTCTGCAGGAGTCCCTGGCGCAAGAATCTGTGCAGCGGGAACGACCTCGGACCACCAGGGGCCGAGAAAACCACAGTCTCATGGGGCCGGACTCTCAGGGTCAGGGGAAAATCCAATATATATCTGGTGATATCTCGGGTGCTATTAGAGATAGGGCAATAAACCAAAGTGAATTATCTGCAGGAGGCCCTGGCGCATGAATCTGTGCAGCGGGAACGACCTCGGACCACCACGGGCCGAGAAAACCACCGTCACATGGGGCCGGACACTAAGGGTCACGGAAAAATCCAATATATATCTGGTGATATCTCGGGTGCTATTACAGATAGCGCAATAAATCAAAGTGAATTATCTGCAGGATGCCCTGGCGCATGAATCTGTGCAACGGGAACGACCTCGGACCGCCATGGGCCGAGTAAACCACAGTCTCATGGGGCCGGACACTCAGGGTCAGGGGAAAATCCAATATATATCTGGTGATATCTCGGGTGCTATTACAGATAGCGCAATAAATCAAAGTGCATTGTCTGTAGGAGGCCCTGGCGCATGAATCTGTACAGCGGGAACGACCTCGGACCACCAGGGGCCGAGAAACCCACCGTCTCATGGGGCCGGACACTCAGGGTCAGGGGAAAATCCAATATATATCTGGTGATATCTCGGGTGCTATTACAGATAGCGCAATAAATCAAAGTGCATTGTCTGTAGGAGGCCCTGGCGCATGAATCTGTACAGCGGGAACGACCTCGGACAACCAGGGGCCGAAAAAACCACAGTCTCATGGGGCCGGACACTCAGGGTCAGGGAAAAATCCAATATATATCTGGTGATATCTCGGGTGCTATTGCAGATAGCGCAATAAATCAAAGTGCATTGTCTGTAGGAGGCCCTGGAGCATGAATCTGTACAGCGGGAACGACCTCGGACCACCAGGGGCCGAGAAAACCACCGTCTCATGGGGCCGGACACTCAGGGTCAGTGAAAAATCCAATATACATCTGGTGATATCTCGGGTGCTATTACAGATAGCGCATTAAACCAAAGTGCATTGTCCGTAGGAGGCCCTGGCGCATGAATCTGTGCAGCGGGAACGACCTCGGACCACCAGGGGCCGAGACAACCACCGTCTCATGGGGCCGGACACTCAGGGTCAGGGGAAAATCCAATATATATCTGGTGATATCTCGGGTGCTGTTAGAGATAGGGCAATAAACCGAAGTGCATTGTCTGTAGGAGGCCCTGGCGCATGAATCTGTGCAGCGGGAACGACCTCGGACCACCAGGGGCCGAGACAACCACCGTCTCATGGGGCCGGACACTCAGGGTCAGGAGAAAATCCAATATATATCTGGTGATATCTCGGGTGCTATTAGAGATAGGGCAATAAACCAAAGTGAATTATCTGCAGGAGGCCCTGGCGCATGAATCTGTGCAGCGGGAACGACCTCGGACCACCACGGGCCGAGAAAACCACCGTCACATGGGGCCGGACACTAAGGGTCACGGAATAATCCAATATATATCCGGCGATATCTTGGGTGCTATTAGAGATAGCGCAATAAACCAAAGTGAATTATCTGCAGGAGGCCCTGGCGCATGAATCTGTGCAGCGGGAACGACCTCGACCTCCAGGGGCCGAGACAAGCACAGTCTCATGGGGCCGGACACTCAGGGTCAGGGGAAAATCCAATATATATCTGGTGATATCTCGGGTGCTATTAGAGATAGCGCAATAAACCAAAGTGAATTATCTGCAGGAGGCCCTGGCGCATGAAATATTGCAACGGGAACGACCTCGGACAAACCAGGGGCCGAGAAAACCACAGTCTCATGGGGCCGGACACTCAGGGTCAGGGAAAAATCCAATATATATCTGGTGATATCTCGGGTGCTATTAGAGATAGCGCAATAAACCAAAGTGAGTTATCTGCAGGAGGCCCTGGCGCCTGAATCTGTGCAGCGGGCACGACCTCGGACAACAAGGGGCCGAAAAAACCACTGTCTCATGGGGTCGAACACTCAGGGTCAGGGAAAAATCCAATATATATCTGGTGATAACTCGGGTGCTATTAGAGATAGCGCAATAAATCAAAGTGCATTGTCTGTAGGAGGCCCTGGCGCATGAATCTGTGCAGCGGGAACGACCTCGGACCACCAGAGGCCGCGAAAGCCGCAGTCTCATGGGGCCGGACACTCAGGGTCAGGGGAAAATCCAATATATATCTGGTGATATCTCGGGTGCTATTACAGATAGCGCAATAAATCAAAGAGCATTGTCTGTAGGAGGCCCTGGCGCATGAATCTGTACAGCGGGAACGACCTCGGACCACCAGGGGCCGAGAAAACCACCGTCTCATGGGGCCGGACACTCAGGGTCAGTGAAAAATCCAATATATATCTGGTGATATCTCGGGTGCTATTACAGATAGCGCATTAAACCAAAGTGCATTGTCTGTAGGAGGCCCTGGCGCCTGAATCTGTGCAGTGGGAACGACCTCGGTCAAATCAGGGGACGAGAAAACCACAGTCTCATGGGGCCGGACACTCACGGTCAGGGGAAAATCCAATATATATCTGGTGATATCTCGGGTGCTATTAGAGATAGCGCAATAAATCAAAGTGCATTGTCTGTAGGAGGCCCTGGCGCATGAATCTGTGCAGCGGGAACGACCTCGGACCTCCAGGGGCCGAGACAACCACCGTCTCATGGGGCCGGATACTCAGGGTCAGGGTAAAATCCAATATATATCTGGTGATATCTCTGGTGCTATTACAGATAGCGCAATAAATCAAAGTGCATTGTCTGTAGGAGGCCCTGGCGCATGAATCTGTGCAGCGGGAACGACCTCGGACCACCAGAGGCCGAGAAAGCCGCAGTCTCATGGGGCCGGACACTCAGGGTCAGGGGAAAATCTAATATATATCAGGTGATATCTACGGTGCTATTACAGATAGCGCAATAAATCAAAGTGCATTGTCTGTAGGAGGCCCTGGCGCATGAATCTGTGCAGCGGGAATGACCTCGGACCACCAGGGACCGAGAAAACCACCGTCTCATGGGGTCGGACACTCAGGATCAGGGTAAAATCCAATATATATCTGTTGATATCTTGGGTGCTATTACAGATAGCGCATTAAACCAAAGTGCATTGTCTGTAGGAGGCCCTGGCGCATGAATCTGTGCAGCAGGAACGACCTCGGACCACCAGGGGCCGAGAAAACCACCGTCCCGAGGCGCCGGACACTTAGGGTCAGTGAAAAATCCAATATATATCTGGTGATATCTCGGGTGCTATTACAGATAGCGCAATAAATCAAAGTGCATTGTCTGTAGGAGGCCCTGGCGCATGAATCTGTATAGCGGGAACGACCTCGGACCACCAGGGGCCGACAAAACCACCGTCTCATGGGGCCGGACACTCAGAGTCAGTGAAAAATCCAATATATATCTGGTGATAACTCGGGTGCTATTACAGATAGCGCAATAAATCAAAGTGCATTGTCCGTAGGAGGCCCTGGCGCATGAATCTGTGCAGCGGGAACGTACTCGGACCACCAGGGTCCGAGAAAACCACAGTCTCATGGGGCCGGACACTCAGGGTCAGGGGAAAATCCAATATATATCTGGTGATATCTCGTGTGCTATTAGAGATAGCGCAATAAACCAAAGTGAATTATCTGCAGGATGTCCTGGCGCATGAATCTGTGGAACGGGAAAGACCTCGGACCACCAGGGGCCGAGAAAACCACAGTCTCATGGGGCCGGACACTCAGGGTCAGGGAAAAATCCAATATATATCTGGTGATATCTTGGGTGCTATTAGAGATAGCGCAATAAACCAAAGTGAATTATCTGCAGGAGGCCCTGGCGCATGAAGCTGTGCAGCGGGAACGACCTCGGACCACCAGGGGCCGAGACAACCACCGTCTCATGGGGCCGGACACTGAGGGTCAGGGTAAAATCCAATATATATCTGGTGATATCTCGGGTGCTATTACATATAGCGCAATAAATCAAAGTGCATTGTCTGTAGGAGGCCCTGCCGCATGAATCTGTGCAACGGGAACGACCTCGGACCACCAGGGGCCGAGAAAACCACAGTCTCATGGGGCCGGACACTCAGGGTCAGGGGAAAATCCAATATATATCTGGTGATATCTCGGGTGCTATTACAGATAGGGCAATAAATCAAAGTGCATTGTCTGTAGGAGGCCCTGGCACATGAATCTGTGCAGCGGGAACGACCTCGGACCACCAGGGGCCGAGAAAACCACAGTCTCATGGGGCCGGACACTCAGGGTCAGGGAAAAATCCAATATATATCTGGTGATATCTCGGGTGCTATTAGAGATAGCGCAATAAACCAAAGTGCATTATCTGCAGGAGGCCCTGGTGCATGAATCTGGGCAGCGGGAACGACCTCGGACCACCAGGGGCCGAGAAGACCACCGTCTCATGGGGCCGGCCACTCAGGGTCAGGGGAAAATCCAATATATATCTGGTGATTTCTCGTGAGCTATTAGAGATAGCGCAATACACCAAAGTGAATTATCTGCAGGAGGCCCTGGCGCATGAATGTGTGCAGCGGGAACGACCTAGGTCCACCAGGGGCCGAGAAAACCACCGTCTCATGGGGCTGGACACTCATGGTGAGGCAAATATCCAATATATATGTGGTGATGTCTCGGGTGCTATTACAGATAGCGCAATAATTCAAAGTGCATTGTCTGTAGGAGGCCGTGGCGCATGAATCTGGGCAGCGGGAACGACCTCGGACCACCAGGGGCCGAGAAAACCACCGTCTCATGGGGCCGGCCACTCAGGGTCAGGGGAAAATCCAATATATATCTGGTGATATCTCGAGAGCTATTAGAGATAGCGCAATAAATCAAAGTGCATTGTCTGTAGGAGGCCCTGGCGCATGAATCTGAGCAGCGGGAACGACCTCGGACCACCAGGGGCCGAGAAAACCACCGTCTCATGGGGCCGGACACTCAGGGTCAGGGAAAAATGCAATATATATCTGGTGATATGACGGGTGCTATTACAGATAGCGCAATAAATCAAAGTGCATTGTCTGGAGGAGGCCCTGGCGCACGAATCTGGGCAGCGGGAACGACCTCGGACCACCAGGGGCCGAGAAAACCACAGTCTCATGGGGCCGGACACTCAGGGTCAGGGGAAAATCCAATACATATCTGGTGATATCTCGGCTGCTATTAGATACAGCGCAATAAACCAAAGTGAATTATCTGCAGGAGGCCCTGGCGCATGAATCTGGGCAGCGGGAACGACCTCGGACCACCAGGGGCCGAAAAAACCGCAGTCTAATGGGGCCGGACACTCAGGGTCAGGGAAAATCCAATATATATCTGGTGATATCTCGGGTGCTATTACAGATAGCGCAATAAATCAAAGTGCATTGTCTGTAGGAGGCCCTGGCGCATGAATCTGTGCAGCGGGAACCACCTCGGTCCACCAGGGGCCGAGAAAACCACCGTCTCATGGGGCTGGACACTCAGGGTGAGGGAAATATCCAATATATATCTTGTGATATCTCGGGTGCTATTACAGATAGCGCAATAAATCAAAGTGCATTGTCAGTAGGAGGCCGTGGCGCATGAATCTGGGCAGCGGGAACGACCTCGGACCACCAGGGGCCGAGAAGACCACCGTCTCATGGGGCCGGACACTCAGGGTCAGTGGAAAATCCAATATATATCTGGTGATATCTCGGGTGCTATTAGAGATAGCGCAATAAGCCAAAGGGAATTATCTGCAGGAGGCCCTGGCGCATGCATCTGTGCAGCAGGAACGACCTAGGACCACCAGGGGCCGAGAAAACCACCGTCTCACGGGGCCGGACACTCAGGGTAAGGGAAAAATCCAATATATATCCGGTGATATCTCGGGTGCTATTAGAGATAGCGCACTAACCGAAAGTGAATTATCTGCAGGAGGCCCTGGCGCATGAATCTGTGCAGCGGGAACGACCTCGGACCACCAGGGGCCGAGAAAACCACCGTCTCATGGGGCCGGACACTCAGGGTCAGGGAAAAATCCGATATATATCTTGTGATATCTCGGGTGCTATTAGAGATAGCGCAATAAACCAAAGTGAATTATCTGCAGGAGGCCCTGGCGCATGAATCTGTGCAACGGGAACGACCTCGGAGCACCAGGGGCCGAGAAAACCACAGT
Organism: Nomia melanderi; assembly: GCF_051020985.1. Lineage (NCBI taxonomy): Eukaryota > Metazoa > Arthropoda > Insecta > Hymenoptera > Halictidae > Nomia > Nomia melanderi. The sequence continues at coordinate 2,824,723 of NW_027475130.1, forward strand.
CTCATGGGGCCGGACACTCTGGGTCAGGGAAAAATCCAATATATATGTGGTGATATCTCGGGTGCTATTACAGATAGCGCAATAAATCAAAGTGCATTGTCTGCAGGAGGCCCTGGCGCATGAATCTGTGCAGCGGGAACGACCTCGGACCACCAGGGGCCGAGAAAACTACAGTCTCATGCGGCCGGACACTCAGGGTCTGGGGAAAATCCAATATATATCTGGTGATATCTCGGGTCCTATTACAGATAGGGAAATAAATCAAAGTGAATTATCTGCAGGAGGCCCTGGCGCATGAATCTGTGCAGCGGGAACGACCTCGGTCCACCAGGGGCCGAGAAAACCACAGTCTCATGGGGCCGGACACTCAGGGTCAGGGAAAAATCCAATATATATCTGGTGATATCTTGGGTGCTATTAGAGATAGCGCGGTAAACCAAAGTGAATTATCTGCAGGAGGCACTGGCGGATGCATCTGTGCAGCAGGAACGTCCTCGGACCTCCAGGGGCCGAGACAACCACCGTCTCATGGGGTCGGACACTCAGGGACAGTGAAAAATCCAATATATATCTGGTGATATCTCGGGTGCTATTAGAGATAGCGCAATAACCGAAAGTGAATTATCTGCAGGAGGCCCTGGTGCATGAATCTGTGCAGCGGGAACGACCTCGGACCACCAGGGGCCGAGAAAACCACCGTCTCATGGGGCCGGACACTCAGGGTCTGGGGAAAATCCAATATATATCTGGTGATATCTCGGGTCCTATTACAGATAGGGAAATAAATCAAAGTGAATTATCTGCAGGAGGCCCTGGCGCATAAATCTGTGCAGCGGGAACGACCTCGGTCCACCAGGGGCCGAGAAAACCACAGTCTCATGGGGCCGGACTCTCAGGGTCAGGGAAAAATCCAATATATATCTGGTGATATCTTGGGTGCTATTAGAGATAGCGCAATAAACCAAAGTGAATTATCTGCAGGAGGCCCTGGCGCATGAAGCTGTGCAGCGGGAACGACCTCGGACCACCAGGGGCCGAGACAACCACCGTCTCATGGGGCCGGACACTGAGGGTCAGGGTAAAATCCAATATATATCTGGTGATATCTCGGGTGCTATTACATATAGCGCAATAAATCAAAGTGCATTGTCTGTAGGAGGCCCTGCCATATGAATCTGTGCAACGGGAACGACCTCGGACCACCAGGGGCCGAGAAAACCACAGTCTCATGGGGCCGGACACTCAGGGTCAGGGGAAAATCCAATATATATCTGGTGATATCTCGGGTGCTATTACAGATAGGGCAATAAATCAAAGTGCATTGTCTGTAGGAGGCCCTGGCACATGAATCTGTGCAGCGGGAACGACCTCGGACCACCAGGGGCCGAGAAAACCACAGTCTCATGGGGCCGGACACTCAGGGTCAGGGGAAAATCTAATATATATCTGTTGATATCTCGGGTGCTATTACAGATAGCGCAATAAATCAAAGTGCATTGTCTGTAGGAGGCCCTGCCGCATGAATCTGTGCAACGGGAACGACCTCGGACCACCAGGGGCCGAGAAAACCACAGTCTCATGGGGCCGGACACTCAGGGTCAGGGGAAAATCCAATATATATCTGGTGATATCTCGGGTGCTATTACAGATAGGGCAATAAATCAAAGTGCATTGTCTGTAGGAGGCCCTGGCACATGAATCTGTGCAGCGGGAACGACCTCGGACCACCAGGGGCCGAGAAAACCACAGTCTCATGGGGCCGGACACTCAGGGTCAGGGAAAAATCCAATATATATCTGGTGATATCTCAGGTGCTATTAGAGATAGCGCAATAAACCAAAGTGCATTATCTGCAGGAGGCCCTGGTGCATGAATCTCTGCAGCGGGAACGACCTCGGTCCACCAGGGGCCGATAAAACCACCGTCTCATGGGGCTGGACACTCAGGGTGAGGGAAATATGCAATATATATCTGGTGATATCTCGGGTGCTATTACCGATAGCGCAATAAATCAAAGTGCATTGTCTGTAGGAGGCCGTGGCGCATGAATCTGGGCAGCGGGAACGACCTCGGACCACCAGTGGCCGAGAAGACCACCGTCTCATGGGGCCGGCCACTCAGGGTCAGGGGAAAATCCAATATATATCTGGTGATATCTCGAGAGCTATTAGAGATAGCGCAATAAACCAAAGTGAATTATCTGCAGGAGGCCCTGGCGCATGAATGTGTGCAGCGGCAACGACCTCGGACCACCAGGGGCCGAGAAAACCGCAGTCTCATGGGGCCGGACACTCAGGGTCAGGGAAAAATCCAATATATATCTGGTGATAGCTCGGGTGCTATTAGAGATAGCGCAATAAACCCATGTGCATTATCTACAGGAGGCCCTGGCGCATGAATCTGTGCAGCGGGAACGACCTCGGTCCACCAGGGGCCGAGAAAACCACCGTCTCATGGGGCTGGACACTCAGGGTGAGGGAAATATCCAATATATATCTGGTGATATCTTGGGTGCTATTAGAGATAGCGCGGTAAACCAAAGTGAATTATCTGCAGGAGGCACTGGCGGATGCATCTGTGCAGCAGGAACGTCCTCGGACCTCCAGGGGCCGAGACAACCACCGTCTCATGGGGTCGGACACTCAGGGACAGTGAAAAATCCAATATATATCTGGTGATATCTCGGGTGCTATTAGAGATAGCGCAATAACCGAAAGTGAATTATCTGCAGGAGGCCCTGGTGCATGAATCTGTGCAGCGGGAACGACCTCGGACCACCAGGGGCCGAGAAAACCACCGTCTCATGGGGCCGGACACTCAGGGTCAGGGAAAAATCCGATATATATCTTGTGATATCTCGGGTGCTATTAGAGATAGCGCAACAAACCAAAGTGAATTATCTGCAGGAGGCCCAGGCGCATGAATCTGTGCAACGGGAATGACCTCGGAGCACCAGGGGCCGAGAAAACCACAGTCTCATGGGGCCGGACACTCTTGGTCAGGGAAAAATCCAATATATATGTGGTGATATCTCGGGTGCTATTACAGATAGCGCAATAAATCAAAGTGCATTGTCTGCAGGAGGCCCTGGCGCATGAATCTGTGCAGCGGGAACGACCTCGGACCACCAGGGGCCGAGAAAACTACAGTCTCATGCGGCCGGACACTCAGGGTCTGGGGAAAATCCAATATATATCTGGTGATATCTCGGGTCCTATTACAGATAGGGAAATAAATCAAAGTGAATTATCTGCAGGAGGCCCTGGCGCATAAATCTGTGCAGCGGGAACGACCTCGGTCCACCAGGGGCCGAGAAAACCACAGTCTCATGGGGCCGGACTCTCAGGGTCAGGGAAAAATCCAATATATATCTGGTGATATCTTGGGTGCTATTAGAGATAGCGCAATAAACCAAAGTGAATTATCTGCAGGAGGCCCTGGCGCATGAAGCTGTGCAGCGGGAACGACCTCGGACCACCAGGGGCCGAGACAACCACCGTCTCATGGGGCCGGACACTGAGGGTCAGGGTAAAATCCAATATATATCTGGTGATATCTCGGGTGCTATTACATATAGCGCAATAAATCAAAGTGCATTGTCTGTAGGAGGCCCTGCCGCATGAATCTGTGCAACGGGAACGACCTCGGACCACCAGGGGCCGAGAAAACCACAGTCTCATGGGGCCGGACACTCAGGGTCAGGGGAAAATCCAATATATATCTGGTGATATCTCGGGTGCTATTACAGATAGGGCAATAAATCAAAGTGCATTGTCTGTAGGAGGCCCTGGCACATGAATCTGTGCAGCGGGAACGACCTCGGACCACCAGGGGCCGAGAAAACCACAGTCTCATGGGGCCGGACACTCAGGGTCAGGGGAAAATCTAATATATATCTGTTGATATCTAGGGTGCTATTACAGATAGCGCAATAAATCAAAGTGCATTGTCTGTAGGAGGCCCTGCCGCATGAATCTGTGCAACGGGAACGACCTCGGACCACCAGGGGCCGAGAAAACCACAGTCTCATGGGGCCGGACACTCAGGGTCAGGGGAAAATCCAATATATATCTGGTGATATCTCGGGTGCTATTACAGATAGGGCAATAAATCAAAGTGCATTGTCTGTAGGAGGCCCTGGCACATGAATCTGTGCAGCGGGAACGACCTCGGACCACCAGGGGCCGAGAAAACCACAGTCTCATGGGGCCGGACACTCAGGGTCAGGGAAAAATCCAATATATATCTGGTGATATCTCGGGTGCTATTAGAGATAGCGCAATAAACCAAAGTGCATTATCTGCAAGAGGCCCTGGTGCATGAATCTCTGCAGCGGGAACGACCTCGGTCCACCAGGGGCCGATAAAACCACCGTCTCATGGGGCTGGACACTCAGGGTGAGGGAAATATGCAATATATATCTGGTGATATCTCGGGTGCTATTACCGATAGCGCAATAAATCAAAGTGCATTGTCTGTAGGAGGCCGTGGCGCATGAATCTGGGCAGCGGGAACGACCTCGGACCACCAGGGGCCGAGAAGACCACCGTCTCATGGGGCCGGCCACTCAGGGTCAGGGGAAAATCCAATATATATCTGGTGATATCTCGAGAGCTATTAGAGATAGCGCAATAAATCAAAGTGCATTGTCTGCAGGAGGCCCTGGCGCATGAATCTGTGCAGCGGGAACGACCTCGGACCACCAGGGGCCGAGAAAACTACAGTCTCATGCGGCCGGACACTCAGGGTCTGGGGAAAATCCAATATATATCTGGTGATATCTCGGGTCCTATTACAGATAGGGAAATAAATCAAAGTGAATTATCTGCAGGAGGCCCTGGCGCATGAATCTGTGCAGCGGGAACGACCTCGGTCCACCAGGGGCCGAGAAAACCACAGTCTCATGGGGCCGGACACTCAGGGTCAGGGAAAAATCCAATATATATCTGGTGATATCTTGGGTGCTATTAGAGATAGCGCGGTAAACCAAAGTGAATTATCTGCAGGAGGCACTGGCGGATGCATCTGTGCAGCAGGAACGTCCTCGGACCTCCAGGGGCCGAGACAACCACCGTCTCATGGGGTCGGACACTCAGGGACAGTGAAAAATCCAATATATATCTGGTGATATCTCGGGTGCTATTAGAGATAGCGCAATAACCGAAAGTGAATTATCTGCAGGAGGCCCTGGTGCATGAATCTGTGCAGCGGGAACGACCTCGGACCACCAGGGGCCGAGAAAACCACCGTCTCATGGGGCCGGACACTCAGGGTCAGGGAAAAATCCGATATATATCTTGTGATATCTCGGGTGCTATTAGAGATAGCGCAACAAACCAAAGTGAATTATCTGCAGGAGGCCCTGGCGCATGAATCTGTGCAACGGGAACGACCTCGGAGCACCAGGGGCCGAGAAAACCACAGTCTCATGGGGCCGGACACTCTTGGTCAGGGAAAAATCCAATATATATGTGGTGATATCTCGGGTGCTATTACAGATAGCGCAATAAATCAAAGTGCATTGTCTGCAGGAGGCCCTGGCGCATGAATCTGTGCAGCGGGAACGACCTCGGACCACCAGGGGCCGAGAAAACTACAGTCTCATGCGGCCGGACACTCAGGGTCTGTGGAAAATCCAATATATATCTGGTGATATCTCGGGTCCTATTACAGATAGGGAAATAAATCAAAGTGAATTATCTGCAGGAGGCCCTGGCGCATAAATCTGTGCAGCGGGAACGACCTCGGTCCACCAGGGGCCGAGAAAACCACAGTCTCATGGGGCCGGACTCTCAAGGGTCAGGGAAAAATCCAATATATATCTGGTGATATCTTGGGTGCTATTAGAGATAGCGCAATAAACCAAAGTGAATTATCTGCAGGAGGCCCTGGCGCATGAAGCTGTGCAGCGGGAACGACCTCGGACCACCAGGGGCCGAGACAACCACCGTCTCATGGGGCCGGACACTGAGGGTCAGGGTAAAATCCAATATATATCTGGTGATATCTCGGGTGCTATTACATATAGCGCAATACATCAAAGTGCATTGTCTGTAGGAGGCCCTGCCGCATGAATCTGTGCAACGGGAACGACCTCGGACCACCAGGGGCCGAGAAAACCACAGTCTCATGGGGCCGGACACTCAGGGTCAGGGGAAAATCCAATATATATCTGGTGATATCTCGGGTGCTATTACAGATAGGGCAATAAATCAAAGTGCATTGTCTGTAGGAGGCCCTGGCACATGAATCTGTGCAGCGGGAACGACCTCGGACCACCAGGGGCCGAGAAAACCACAGTCTCATGGGGCCGGACACTCAGGGTCAGGGGAAAATCTAATATATATCTGTTGATATCTCGGGTGCTATTACAGATAGCGCAATAAATCAAAGTGCATTGTCTGTAGGAGGCCCTGCCGCATGAATCTGTGCAACGGGAACGACCTCGGACCACCAGGGGCCGAGAAAACCACAGTCTCATGGGGCCGGACACTCAGGGTCAGGGGAAAATCCAATATATATCTGGTGATATCTCGGGTGCTATTACAGATAGGGCAATAAATCAAAGTGCATTGTCTGTAGGAGGCCCTGGCACATGAATCTGTGCAGCGGGAACGACCTCGGACCACCAGGGGCCGAGAAAACCACAGTCTCATGGGGCCGGACACTCAGGGTCAGGGAAAAATCCAATATATATCTGGTGATATCTCGGGTGCTATTAGAGATAGCGCAATAAACCAAAGTGCATTATCTGCAGGAGGCCCTGGTGCATGAATCTCTGCAGCGGGAACGACCTCGGTCCACCAGGGGCCGATAAAACCACCGTCTCATGGGGCTGGACACTCAGGGTGAGGGAAATATGCAATATATATCTGGTGATATCTCGGGTGCTATTACCGATAGCGCAATAAATCAAAGTGCATTGTCGGTAGGAGGCCGTGGCGCATGAATCTGGGCAGCGGGAACGACCTCGGACCACCAGGGGCCGAGAAGACCACCGTCTCATGGGGCCGGCCACTCAGGGTCAGGGGAAAATCCAATATATATCTGGTGATATCTCGAGAGCTATTAGAGATAGCGCAATAAACCAAAGTGAATTATCTGCAGGAGGCCCTGGCGCATGAATGTGTGCAGCGGCAACGACCTCGGACCACCAGGGGCCGAGAAAACCGCAGTCTCATGGGGCCGGACACTCAGGGTCAGGGAAAAATCCAATATATATCTGGTGATAGCTCGGGTGCTATTAGAGATAGCGCAATAAACCCATGTGCATTATCTACAGGAGGCCCTGGCGCATGAATCTGTGCAGCGGGAACGACCTCGGTCCACCAGGGGCCGAGAAAACCACCGTCTCATGGGGCTGGACACTCAGGCTGAGGGAAATATCCAATATATATGTGGTGATGTCTCGGGTGCTATTACAGATAGCGCAATAATTCAAAGTGCATTGTCTGTAGGAGGCCGTGGCGCATGAATCTGGGCAGCGGGAACGACCTCGGACCACCAGGGGCCGAACAACCACCGTCTCATGGGGCCGGCCACTCAGGGTCAGGGGAAAATCCAATATATATCTGGTGATATCTCGAGAGCTATTAGAGATAGCGCAATAAATCAAAGTGCATTGTCTGTAGGAGGCCCTGGCGCATGAATCTGAGCAGCGGGAACGACCTCGGACCACCAGGGGCCGAGAAAACCACCGTCTCATGGGGCCGGACAATCAGGGTCAGGGAAAATCCAATATATATCTGGTTATATCTCGGGTGCTATTACAGATAGCGCAATAAATCAAAATGCATTGTCTGTAGGAGGCCCTGGCGCATAAATGTGGCCAGCGGGAACGACCTCGGACCACCAGGAGCCGAGAAAACCTCCGTCGCATGGGGCCGGAAACTCAGGGTCAGGGGAAAATCCAATATTTATCTGGTGATATCTCGGGTGCTATTAGAGATAGCGCAATAAACCAAAGTGAATTATCTGCAGGAGGCCCTGGCGCATGAAGCTGTGCAGCGGGAACGACCTCGGACCACCAGGGGCCGAGACAACCACCGTCTCATGGGGCCGGACACTGAGGGTCAGGGTAAAATCCAATATATATCTGGTGATATCTCGGGTGCTATTACATATAGCGCAATAAATCAAAGTGCATTGTCTGTAGGAGGCCCTGCCGCATGAATCTGTGCAACGGGAACGACCTCGGACCACCAGGGCCCGAGAAAACCACAGTCTCATGGGGCCGGACACTCAGGGTCAGGGGAAAATCCAAAATATATCTGGTGATGTCTCGGGTGCTATTACAGATAGGGCAATAAATCGAAAGTGCATTGTCTGTAGGAGGCCCTGGCACATGCATCTGTGCAGCGGGAACGACCTCGGACCACCAGGGGCCGAGAAAACCACAGTCTCATGGGGCCGGACACTCAGGGTCAGGGGAAAATCTAATATATATCTGTTGATATCTCGGGTGCTATTACAGATAGCGCAATAAATCAAAGTGCATTGTCTGTAGGAGGCCCTGCCGCATGAATCTGTGCAACGGGAACGACCTCGGACCACCAGGGGCCGAGAAAACCACAGTCTCATGGGGCCGGACACTCAGGGTCAGGGGAAAATCCAATATATATCAGGTGATATCTCGGGTGCTATTACAGATAGGGCAATAAATCAAAGTGCATTGTCTGTAGGAGGCCCTGGCACATGAATCTGTGCAGCGGGAACAACCTCGGACCACCAGGGGCCGAGAAAACCACAGTCTCATGGGGCCGGACACTCAGGGTCAGGGGAAAATCCAATATATATCTGGTGATGTCTCGGGTGCTATTACAGATAGGGCAATAAATCAAAGTGCATTGTCTGTAGGAGGCCCTGGCACATGAATCTGTGCAGCGGGAACGACCTCGGACCACCAGGGGCCGAGAAAACCACAGTCTCATGGGGCCGGACACTCAGGGTCAGGGGAAAATCTAATATATATCTGTTGATATCTCGTGTGCTATTACAGATAGCGCAATAAATCAAAGTGCATTGTCTGTAGGAGGCCCTGACGCATGAATCTGTGCAACGGCAACGACCTCGGACCACCAGGGGCCGAGAAAACCACAGTCTCATGGGGCCGGACACTCAGGGTCAGGGAAAAATCCAATATATATCTGGTGATATCTCGGGTGCTATTAGAGATAGCGCAATAAACCAAAGTGCATTGTCTGTAGGAGGCCCTGGCACATGAATCTGTGCAGCGGGAACGACCTCGGACCACCAGGGGCCGAGAAAACCACAGTCTCATGGGGCCGGACACTCAGGGTCAGGGGAAAATCCAATATATATCTGGTGATATCTCGGGTGCTATTAGAGATAGCGCAATAAACCAAAGTCAGTTATCTGCAGGTGGCCCTGGCGCATGAATGTGTGCAGCGGGAACGACCTCGGACCACCAGGGGCCGAGAAAACCGCAGTCTCATGGGGCCGGACACTCAGGGTCAGGGAAAAATCCAATATATATCTGGTGATATCTCGGGTGCTATTAGAGATAGCGCAATAAACCAAAGTGCATTATCTGCAGGAGGCCCTGGCGCATGAATCTGAGCAGCGGGAACGACCTCGGACCACCAGGGGCCGAGAAAACCACCGTCTCATGGGGCCGGACACTCAGGGTCAGGGAAAAATGCAATATATATCTGGTGATATGTCGGGTGCTATTACAGATAGCGCAATAAATCAAAGTGCATTGTCTGGAGGAGGCCCTGGCGCATAAATGTGGCCAGCGGGAACGACCTCGGACCACCAGGAGCCGAGAAAACCTCCGTGTCATGGGGCCGGAAACTCAGGGTCAGGGGAAAATCCAATATTTATCTGGTGATATCTCGGGTGCTATTAGAGATAGCGCAATAAACCTAAGTGCATTGTCTGTAGGAGGCCTTGGCGCATGAATCTGTGCAGCGGGAACGACCTCGGACCACCAGGGGCCGAGAAAACCACCGTCTCATGGGGTCGGACACTGAGGGACAGTGAAAAATCCAATATATATCTGGTGATATCTCGGGTGCTATTAGAGATAGCGCAATAAACCAAAGTGCATTATCTGCAGGAGGCCCTGGTGCATGAATCTCTGCAGGGGGAACGACCTCGGTCCACCAGGGGCCGAGAAAACCACCGTCTCATGGGGCTGGACACTCAGGGTGAGGGAAATATCCAATATATATCTGGTGATATCTCGGGTGCTATTACCGATAGCGCAATAAATCAAAGTGCATTGTCTGTAGGAGGCCGTGGCGCATGAATCTGGGCAGCGGGAACGACCTCGGACCACCAGGGGCCGAGACAACCACCGTCTCATGGGGCCTGACACTCAGGGTCAGGGAAAAATCCAATATATATCTGGTGATATCCCGGGTGCTATTACAGATAGCGCAACAAATCAAAGTGCATTGTCTGTAGGAGGCCTTGGCGCATGAATCTGTGCAGCGGGAACGACCTCGGACCACCAGGGGCCGAGAAAACCACCGTCTCATGGGGTCGGACACTCAGGGACAGTGAAAAATCCAATATATATCTGGTGATATCTCGGGTGCTATTACAGATAGCGCAATAAATCAAATTGCATTGTCTGTAGGAGGCCGTGGCGCATGAATCTGGGCAGCGGGAACGACCTCGGACCACCAGGGGCCGAGAAGACCACCGTCTCATGGGGCCGGCCACTCAGGGTCAGGGGAAAATCCAATATATATCTGGTGATATCTCGAGAGCTATTAGAGATAGCGCAATAAAACAAAGTGAATTATCTGCAGGAGGCCCTGGCGCATGAATGTGTGCAGCGGCAACGACCTCGGACCAACAGGGACCGAGAAAACCACCGTCTCATGGGGCTGGACACTCAGGGTGAGGGAAATACCCAATATATATGTGGTGATGTCTCGGGTGCTATTACAGGTAGCGCAATAATTCAAAGTGCATTGTCTGTAGGAGGCCGTGGCGCATGAATCTGGGCAGCGGGAACGACCTCGGACCACCAGGGGCCGAGAAGACCACCGTCTCAAGGGGCCGGACACTGAGGGTCAGGGTAAAATCCAATATATATCTGTTGATATCTCGGGTGCTATTACAGATAGCGCAATAAATCAAAGTGCATTGTCTGTAGGAGGCCCTGCCGCATGAATCTGTGCAACGGGAACGACCTCGGACCACCAGGGGCCGAGAAAACCACAGTCTCATGGGGCCGGACACTCAGGGTCAGGGGAAAATCCAATATATATCTGGTGATATCTCGGGTGCTATTACAGATAGGGCAATAAATCAAAGTGCATTGTCTGTAGGAGGCCCTGGCACATGAATCTGTGCAGCGGGAACGACCTCGGACCACCAGGGGCCGAGAAAACCACAGTCTCATGGGGCCGGACACTCAGGGTCAGGGAAAAATCCAATATATATCTGGTGATATCTCGGGTGCTATTAGAGATAGCGCAATAAACCAAAGTGCATTATCTGCAGGAGGCCCTGGTGCATGAATCTCTGCAGCGGGAACGACCTCGGTCCACCAGGGGCCGAGAAAACCACCGTCTCATGGGGCTGGACACTCAGGGTGAGGGAAATATGCAATATATATCTGGTGATATCTCGGGGGCTATTACCGATAGCGCAATAAATCAAAGTGCATTGTCTGTAGGAGGCCGTGGCGCATGAATCTGGGCAGCGGGTACGACCTCGGACCACCAGGGGCCGAGAAGACCACCGTCTCATGGGGCCGGCCACTCAGGGTCAGGGGAAAATCCAATATATATCTGGTGATATCTCGAGAGCTATTAGAGATAGCGCAATAAACCAAAGTGAATTATCTGCAGGAGGCCCTGGCGCATGAATGTGTGCAGCGGCAACGACCTCGGACCACCAGGGGCCGAGAAAACCGCAGTCTCATGGGGCCGGACACTCAGGGTCAGGGAAAAATCCAATACATATCTGGTGATATCTCGGGTGCTATTAGATACAGCGCAATAAACCAAAGTGAATTATCTGCAGGAGGCCCTGGCGCATGAATCTGTGCAGCGGGAACGACCTCGGACCACCAGGGGCCGAGAAAACCACAGTCCCATGGGGCCGGACACTCAGGGTGAGGGGAAAATCCAATATATATCTGGTGATATTTCGGGTGCTATTAGAGATAGCGCAATAAATCAAAGTGCATTGTCTGTAGGAGGCCCTGGCGCATGAATCTGTGCAGCGGGAACGACCTCGGACCACCAGGGGCCGAGAATACTACAGTCTCATGCGGCCGGACACTCAGGGTCTGGGGAAAATCCAATATATATCTGGTGATATCTCGGGTCCTATTACAGATAGCGAAATAAATCAAAGTGCATTGTCTGTAGGAGGCCCTGGCGCATGAATCTGTGCAGCGGGAACGACCTCGAACCACCAGGGGCCGAGAAAACCACCGTCTCATGGGGCCGGACACTCAGGGTCAGGGGAAAATCCAATATATATCTGGTGATATCTCGGGTGCTATTAGAGATAGCGCAATAAATCAAAGTGCATTGTCTGTAGGAGGCCCTGGCGCATAAATCTGTGCAGCGGGAACAACCTCGGACCACCAGGGGCCGAGAAAACCACCGTCTCATGGGGCCGGACACCCAGAGTCTGGGGTAAATCCAATATATATCTGGTGATATCTCGGGTGCTATTAGAGATAGCGCAATAAACGAAAGTGAATTATCTGCAGGAGGCCCTGCCGCATGAATCTGTGCAGCGGGAACGACCTCGGACCACCAGGAGCCGAGAAAACCACCGTCTCATGGGGCCGGACACTCAGGGTCAGGGAAAAATCCAATATATACCTGGTGATATCTCGGGTGCTATTAGAGATAGCGCAATAACCCAAAGTGAGTTATCTGCAGGAGGCCCTGGCGCCTGAATCTGTGCAGCGGGAACGACCTCGGACCACCAGGGTCCGAAAAAACCACAGTCTCATGGGGCCGGACACTCAGGGTCAGGGGAAAATCCAATATATATCTGGTGATATCTCGGGTGCTATTAGAGATAGCGCAATAAATCAAAGTGCATTGTCTGTAGGAGGCCCTGGCGCATAAATCTGTGCAGCGGGAACAACCTCGGACCACCAGGGGCCGAGAAAACCACCGTCTCATGGGGCCGGACACTCAGGGTCAGGGGAAAATCCAATATATATCTGGTGATATCTCGGGTGCTATTATAGATAGCTCAATAAACCAAAGTGAGTTATCTGTAGGAGGCCCTGGCGCATGAATCTGTGCAGCGGGAACGACCTCGGACCACCAGGGGCCGAGAAAACCACCGTTTCATGGGGCCGGACACTCAGGGTCAGGGAAAAATCCGATATATATCTTGTGATATCTCGGGTGCTATTAGAGATAGCGCAATAAACCAAAGTGAATTATCTGCAGGAGGCCCTGGCGCATGAATCTGTGCAACGGGAACGACCTCGGAGCACCAGGGGCCGAGAAAACCACAGTCTCATGGGGCCGGACACTCTGGGTCAGGGAAAAATCCAATATATATGTGGTGATATCTCGGGTGCTATTACAGATAGCGCAATAAATCAAAGTGCATTGTCTGCAGGAGGCCCTGGCGCATGAATCTGTGCAGCGGGAACGACCTCGGTCCACCAGGGGTCGAGAAAACCACCGTCTCATGGGCATGGACACTCAGGGTGAGGGAAATATCCAATATATATCTGGTGATATCTCGGGTGCTATTACAGATAGCGCAATAAACCAAAGTGAATTATCTGCAGGAGGCCCTGGCGCATGAATGTGTGCAGCGGGAACGACCTCGGACCACCAGGGGCCGAGAAAACCGCAGTCTCATGGGGCCGGACACTCAGGGTCAGGGAAAAATCCAATACATATCTGTTGATATCTCGGGCGCTATTATAGATAGCGCAATAAATCAAAGTGAGTTATCTGTAGGAGGCCCTGGCGCATGAATCTGTGCAGCGGGAACGACCTCGGACCACCAGGGGCCGAGAAAACCAGCGTCCCGAGGGGCCGGACACTTAGGGTCAGTGAAAAATCCAATATATATCTGGCGATATCTCGGGTGCTATTACAGATAGCGCAATAAATCAAAGTGAATTATCTGCAGGAGGCCCTGGCGCATGAATCTGTGCAACGGGAACGACCTCGGACCACCAGGGGCCGAGAAAACCACAGTCCCATGGGGCCGGACACTCAGGGTGAGGGGAAAATCCAATATATATCTGGTGATATCTCGGGTGCTATTAGAGATAGCGCAATAAACCAAAGTGAATTATCTGCAGGAGGCCCTGGCGCATGAATCTGTGCAACGGGAACGACCTCGGACCACCAGGGGCCGAGAAAACCACCGTCTCATGGGGCTGGACACTCAGGGTGAGGGAAATATCCAATATATATCTTGTGATATCTCGGGTGCTATTACAGATAGCGCAATAAATCAAAGTGCATTGTCAGTAGGAGGCCGTGGCGCATGAATCTGGGCAGCGGGAACGACCTCGGACCACCAGGGGCCGAGAAGACCACCGTCTCATGGGGCCGGACACTCAGGGTCAGTGGAAAATCCAATATATATCTGGTGATATCTCGGGTGCTATTAGAGATAGCGCAATAAACGAAAGTGAATTATCTGCAGGAGGCCCTGCCGCATGAATCTGTGCAGCGGGAACGACCTCGGACCACCAGGAGCCGAGAAAACCACCGTCTCATGGGGCCGGACACTCAGGGTCAGGGAAAAATCCAATATATACCTGGTGATATCTCGGGTGCTATTAGAGATAGCGCAATAACCCAAAGTGAGTTATCTGCAGGAGGCCCTGGCGCCTGAATCTGTGCAGCGGGAACGACCTCGGACCACCAGGGTCCGAAAAAACCACAGTCTCATGGGGCCGGACACTCAGGGTCAGGGGAAAATCCAATATATATCTGGTGATATCTCGGGTGCTATTAGAGATAGCGCAATAAATCAAAGTGCATTGTCTGTAGGAGGCCCTGGCGCATAAATCTGTGCAGCGGGAACAACCTCGGACCACCAGGGGCCGAGAAAACCACCGTCTCATGGGGCCGGACACTCAGGGTCAGGGGAAAATCCAATATATATCTGGTGATATCTCGGGTGCTATTATAGATAGCTCAATAAACCAAAGTGAGTTATCTGTAGGAGGCCCTGGCGCATGAATCTGTGCAGCGGGAACGACCTCGGACCACCAGGGGCCGAGAAAACCACCGTTTCATGGGGCCGGACACTCAGGGTCAGGGAAAAATCCGATATATATCTTGTGATATCTCGGGTGCTATTAGAGATAGCGCAATAAACCAAAGTGAATTATCTGCAGGAGGCCCTGGCGCATGAATCTGTGCAACGGGAACGACCTCGGAGCACCAGGGGCCGAGAAAACCACAGTCTCATGGGGCCGGACACTCTGGGTCAGGGAAAAATCCAATATATATGTGGTGATATCTCGGGTGCTATTACAGATAGCGCAATAAATCAAAGTGCATTGTCTGCAGGAGGCCCTGGCGCATGAATCTGTGCAGCGGGAACGACCTCGGTCCACCAGGGGTCGAGAAAACCACCGTCTCATGGGCATGGACACTCAGGGTGAGGGAAATATCCAATATATATCTGGTGATATCTCGGGTGCTATTACAGATAGCGCAATAAACCAAAGTGAATTATCTGCAGGAGGCCCTGGCGCATGAATGTGTGCAGCGGGAACGACCTCGGACCACCAAGGGCCGAGAAAACCGCAGTCTCATGGGGCCGGACACTCAGGGTCAGGGAAAAATCCAATACATATCTGTTGATATCTCGGGCGCTATTATAGATAGCGCAATAAATCAAAGTGAGTTATCTGTAGGAGGCCCTGGCGCATGAATCTGTGCAGCGGGAACGACCTCGGACCACCAGGGGCCGAGAAAACCAGCGTCCCGAGGGGCCGGACACTTAGGGTCAGTGAAAAATCCAATATATATCTGGCGATATCTCGGGTGCTATTAGAGATAGCGCAATAAACCAAAGTGAGTTATCTGCAGGAGGCCCTGGCGCATGCATCTGTGCAGCGGGAACGACCTAGGACCACCAGGGGCCGAGAAAACCACCGTCTCATGGGGCCGGACACTCAGGGTAAGGGAAAAATCCAATATATATCCGCTGATATCTCGGGTGCTATTAGAGATAGCGCAATAACCGAAAGTGAATTATCTGCAGGAGGCCCTGGCGCATGAATCTGTGCAGCGGGAACGACCTCGGACCACCAGGGGCCGAGAAAACCACCGTCTCATGGGGCCGGACACTCAGGGTCAGGGAAAAATCCGATATATATCTGGTGATATCTCGGGTGCTATTATAGATAGCGCAATAAACCAAAGTGAATTATCTGCAGGAGGCCCTGGCGCATGAATCTGTGCAGCGGGAACGACCTCGGACCACCAGGGGCCGAGAAAACCACAGTCTCATGGGGCCGGACACTCTGGGTCAGGGAAAAATCCAATATATATCTGGTGATATCTCGGGTGCTATTAGTGATAGCGCAATAAACCAAAGTGAATTATCTGCAGGAGGCCCTGACGCATGAATCTGTGCAGCGGGAACGACCTCGGACCACCAGGGGCCGAGAAAACCACAGTCTCATGGGGCCGGACACTCAGGGTCAGGGGATAATCCAATATATATCTGGTGATATCTCGGGTGCTATTACAGATAGCGCAATAAATCAATCGCATTGTCTGTAGGAGGCCCTGGCGCATGAATCTGTGCAGCGGGAACGACCTCGGACCACCAGGGGCCGAGAAAACCACCGTTCATGGGGCCGGACACTCAGGGTCAGGGGAAAATCCAATATATATCTGGTGATATTTCGGGTGCTATTAGAGATAGCGCAATAAACGAAAGTGAATTATCTGCAGGAGGCCCTGGCGCATGAATCTGTGCAGCGGGAACGCCCTCGGTCCACCAGGGGCCGAGAAAACTACAGTCTCATGCGGCCGGACACTCAGGGTGAGGGAAACATCCAATATATATCTGGTGATATCTCGGGTGCTATTAGAGATAGCGCAATAAACCAAAGTGAATTATCTGCAGGAGGCCCTGGCGCATGAATCTGTGCAGCGGGAACGACCTCGGTCCACCAGGGGCCGAGAAAACCACCGTCTCATGGGGCTGGACACTCAGGGTGAGGGAAATATCCAATATATATCTGGTGATATCTCGGGTGCTATTAGAGATAGCGCAATAAACCAAGTGAGTTATCTGCAGGAGGCCCTGGCGCCTGAATCTGTGCAGCGGGAACGACCTCGGACCACCAGGGTCCGAAAAAACCACAGTCTCATGGGGCCGGACACTCAGGGTCAGGGTAAAATCCAATATATATCTGGTGATATCTCGGGTGCTATTAGAGATAGCGCAATAAGCCAAAGGGAATTATCTGCAGGACGCCCTGGCGCATGCATCTGTGCAGCGGGAACGACCTAGGACCACCAGGGGCCGAGAAAACCACCGTCTCATGGGGCCGGACACTCAGGGTAAGGGAAAAATCCAATATATATCTGGTGATATCTCAGGTGCTATTAGAGATAGCGCAATAAACGAAACTGAATTATCTGCAGGAGGCCCTGGCGCATGAATCTGTGCAGCGGGAACGACCTCGGACCACCAGGGGCCGAGAAAACCACCGTCTCATGGGGCCGGACACTCAGGGTCAGGGAAAAATCCAATATATATCTGGTGATATCTCGGGTGCTATTAGAGATAGCGCAATAAACCAAAGTGAATTACCTGCAGGAGGCCCTGGCGCATGAATCTGTGCAACGGGAACGACCTCGGGCCACCAGGGGCCGAGAAAACCACAGTCTCATGGGGCCGGACACTCAGGGTCAGGGCAAAATCCAATATACATCTGGTGATATCTCGGGTGCTATTAGAGATAGCGCAAAAAAACAAAGTGAATTATCTGCAGGAAGCCGTGGCGCATGATTCTGCGCAGGGGGAACGACCACGGACGACCAGGGTCCGAGAAAACCACCGTCTCATGGGGCCGGACACTCAGGGTCAGGGAAAAATCCATCATATATCTGGTGATATATCAGGTGCCATTAGAGATAGCGCGATAAATCAAAGTGCATTGTCTGCAGGAGGCCCTGACGCATGAATCTGTGCAGCGGGAACGACCTCGGACCACCAGGGGCCGAGAAAACCACAGTCACATGGTGCCGAGAAATCAGGGTCAGGCAAAAATCCAATATATATCTGGTGATATCTCGGGTGCTATTACAGATAGCGCAATAAACCAACGCGCATTGTCTGTAGGAGGCCATGGCGCATGAATCTGTGCAGCGGGAACGACCTCGGACCACCAGGGGCCGAGAAAACCACAGTCTCATGGGGCCGGACACTCAAGGTCAGGGGAAAATCCAATATATATCTGGTGATATCTCGGGTGCTATTAGAGATAGCGCAATAAACCAAAGTGAATTATCTGCAGGAGGCCCTGGCGCATGAATCTGTGCAACGGGAACGACCTCGGACCACCAGGGGCCGAGAAAACCACAGTCTCATGGGGCCGGACACTCAGGGTCTGGGGAAAATCCAATATATATCTGGTGATATCTCGGGTGCTAGTACAGATAGCGCAATAAATCAAAGTGCATTGTCTGTAGGTGGCCCTGGCGCATGATTCTGTGCAGCGGGAACGACCTCGGACCACCAGGGGCCGAGAAAATCACCGTCTCATGGGGCCGGACTGTAAGGGTCAGGGAAAAACCCAATATATATCTGGTGATATCTAGGGTGCTATTAGAGATACCGCAATAAATCAAAGTGCATTGTCTGTAGGAGGCCCTGGCGACTGAATCTGTGCAGCAGGAAGGACCTCGGACCACCAGGGGCCGAGAATATTAGTGATATTCGGAATCCGTCACCCAAGGTCATGTAAAAATGCAGCATATATCTGGTGATATCTCGGGTGCTATTACAGATAGCGCAATAAATCAAAGTGCATTGTCTGTAGGAGGCCCTGGCGCATGTATCTGTGCAGCGGGAACGACCTCGGACCACCAGGGGCCGAGATAATTAGTGATATTCGGAATCCGTCACCCAAGGTCATGTAAAAATGCAGCATATATCTGGTGATATCTCGGGTGCTATTACAGATAGCGCAATAAATCAAAGTGCATTGTCTGAAGGAGGCCCTGGCGCATGAATCTGTGCAGCGGGAACGACCTCGGACCACCAGGGGCCGAGAAAACCACAGTCTCATGGGGCCGGACACTCAGGGTCAGGGAACAATCCAATATATATGTGGTGATATCTCGGGTGCTATTAGAGATAGCGCAATAAGACAAAGTGAATTATCTGCAGGAGGCCCTGGCGCATGCATCTGTGCAGCGGGAACGACCTCGGACCGCCAGGGGCCGAGAAAACCACCGTCTCATGGGGCCGGACACTCAGGGTAAGGGAAAAATCCAATATATATCTGGTGATATCTCGGGTGCTATTACAGATAGCGCAATAAATCAAACTGCATTGTCTGTAAGAGGCCCTGGCGCATGAATCTGTGCAGCGGGAACGACCTCGGACCACCAGGGGCCGAGAAAACTACCGTCTCATGGGGCCGGACACTCAGGGTCAGGGAAAAATCCAATATATATCTGGTGATATCTCGGGTGCTATTATAGATAGCGCAATAAACCAAAGTGCGTTATCTGTAGGAGGCGCTGGCGCATGAATCTGTGCAGCGGGAACGACCTCGGACCTCCAGGGGCCGAGAAAACCACCGCCCCGTGGGGCCGGACACTTAGGGTCAGTGAGAAATCCAATATATATCTGGTGATATCTCGGGTGCTATTACAGATAGCGCAATAAATCAAAGTGAATTATCTGCAGGAGGCCCTGGCGCATGAATCTGTGCAACGGGAACGACCTCGGACCACCAGGGGCCGAAAAAACCACAGTCTCATGGGGCCGGACACTCAGGGTCAGGGAAAAATCCAATATATATCTGGTGATATCTTGGGTGCTGTTAGAGATAGCGCAATAAACCAAAGTGAATTATCTGCAGGAGGCCCTGGCGCATGAATCTGTGCAGCGAGAACGACCTCGGACCCGTAGGGGCCGAGAAAATCACCGTCTCATGGGGCCGGACAGTCAGGGTCAGGGAAAAATCCTATATATATCTGGTGATATCTTGGGTGCTATTACAGATAGCGCAATAAATCAAAGTGCATTGTCTGTAGAAGGCCCTGGCGCATGAATCTGTGCAGCGGGAACGACCTCGGACCACCAGGGGCGAGACAACCACCGTCTCATGGGGCCGGACACTCAGGGTCAGGGAAAAATCCAATATATATCTGGTGATATCTCGGGTGCTATTACAGATTGCGCAATAAATCAAAGTGCATTGTCTGTATGAGGCCCTGGCGCATGAATCTGTGCAGCGGGAACGACCTCGGACCACCAGGGGCCGAGAAAATTAGTGATATTCGGAATCCGTCACCCAAGGTCATGTAAAAATGCAACATATATCTGGTGATATCTCGGGTGCTATTAGTGATAGCGCAATAAACCAAAGTGAATTGTCTGCAAGAGGCCCTGGTGCATGAATCTGTGCAGCGGGAACGACCTCGGATCACCAGGGGCCGAGAAAACCACCATCTCATTGGGCCGGACACTCAGGTTCAGGGAAATATCCAATATATATCTGGTGATATCTCGGGTGCTATTACAGATAGCGCAATAAATCAAAGTGCATTGTCAGTAGGAGTCCGTGGCGCATGAATCTGGGCAGCGGGAACGACCTCGGACCACCAGGGGCCGAGAAGACCACCGTCTCATGGGGCCGGCCACTCAGGGTCAGGGGAAAATCCAATATATATCTGGTGATATCTCGGGTGCTATTAGAGATAGCGCAATAAGCCAAAGGGAATTATCTGCAGGACGCCCTGGCGCATGCATCTGTGCAGCGGGAACGACCTAGGACCACCAGGGGCCGAGAAAACCACCGTCTCATGGGGCCGGACACTCAGGGTCAGGGCAAAATCCAATATATATCTGGTGATATCTCGGGTGCTATTAGAGATACCGCAATAAGCCGAAGTGAATTATCTGCAGGAGGCCCTGGCGCATGAATCTGTGCAGCGAGAACGACCTCGGACCTCCAGGGGCCGAGAAAACCACCGTCCCGAGGGGCCGGACACTTAGGGTCAGTGAGAAATCGAATATATATCTGGTGATATCTCGGCTGCTATTACAGATAGCGCAATAAATCAAAGTGCATTGTCTGTAGAAGGCACTGGCGCATGAATCTGTGCAGCGGGAACTACCTCGGACCACCAGGGGCGAGACAACCACCGTCTCATGGGGCCGGACACTCAGGATCAGGGAAAAATCCAATATATATCTGGTGATATCTCGGGTGCTATTACAGATACCGCAATAAATCAAAGTGCATTGTCTGTAGGAGGCCCTGGCGAATGAATCTGTGCAGCAGGAACGACCTCGGACCACCAGGGGCCGAGAAAATTAGTGATATTCGGAATCCGTCACCCAAGGTCATGTAAAAATGCAGCATATATCTGGTGATATCTCGGGTGCTATTACAGATAGCGCTATAAATCAAAGTGCATTGTCTGTAGGAGGCCCTGGCGCATGTATCTGTGCAGCGGGAACGACCTCGGACCACCAGGGGCCGAGAAAATTAGTGATATTCGGAATCCGTCACACAAGGTCATGTAAAAATGCAGCATATATCTGGTGATATCTCGGGTGCTATTAGAGATAACGCAATAAATCAAAGTGCATTGTCTGTAGGAGGCCCTGGCGCATGAATCTGTGCAGCGGGAACGACCTCGGACCACCAGGGGCCGAGAAAACCACACTCTCATGGGGCCGGACACTCAGGGTCAGGGGACAATCCAATATATATCTGGTGATATCTCGGGTGCTATTAGAGATAGCGCAATAAACCAAAGTGAATTATCTGCAGCAGGCCCTGCCGCATGAATCGGTGCAACGGGAAAGACCTCGGACCACCAGGGGCCGAGAAAACCACAGTCTCATGGGGCCGGACACTCAGTGTCAGTGAAAAATCCAATATATATCTGGTGATATCTCGGGTGCTATTAGTGATAGCGCAATAAACCAAAGTGAATTGTCTGCAAGAGGCCCTGGTGCATGAATCTGTGCAGCGGGAACGACCTCGGATCACCAGGGGCCGAGAAAACCACCATCTCATGGGGCCGGACACTCAGATTCAGGGGAAAATCCAATATATATCTGGTGATATCTCGGGTGATATTAGAGATAGCGCAATAAACCAAAGTGCATTGTCTGCAGGAAGCCCTGGCGCATGATTCTGTGCAGCGGGAACGACCTCGGACCACCAGGGGCCGAGAAAATCACCGTCTCATCGGGCCGGACTGTAAGGGTCAGGGAAAAACCCAATATATATCTGGTGATATCTAGGGTGCTATTAGAGATACCGCAATAAATCAAAGTGCATTGTCTGTAGGAGGCCCTGGCGAATGAATCTGTGCAGCAGGAACGACCTCAGACCACCAGGGGCCGAGAAAATTAGTGATATTCGGAATCCGTCACCCAAGGTCATGTAAAAATGCAGCATATATCTGGTGATATCTCGGGTGCTATTACAGATAGCGCAATAAATCAAAGTGCATTGTCTGTAGGAGGCCCTGGCGCATGTATCTGTGCAGCGGGAACGACCTCGGGCCACCAGGGGCCGAGAAAATTAGTGATATTCGGAATCCGTCACCCAAGGTCATGTAAAAATGCAGCATATATCTGGTGATATCTCGGGTGCTATTACAGATAGCGCAATAAATCAAAGTGCATTGTCTGTAGGAGGCCCTGGCGCATGTATCTGTGCAGCGGGAACGACCTCGGACCACCAGGGGCCGAGAAAACCACAGTCTCATGGGGCCGGACACTCAAGGTCAGGGGAAAATCCAATATATATCTGGTGATATCTCGGGTGCTATTAGAGATAGCGCAATAAACGAAAGTCAATTATCTGCAGGAGGCCCTGGCGCATGAATCTGTGCAACGGGAACGACCTCGGACCACCAGGGGCCGAGAAAACCACAGTCTCATGGGGCCGGACACTCAGGGTCAGGGGAAAATCCAATATATATCTGGTGATATCTCGGGTGCTATTACAGATAGCGCAATAAATCAAAGTGCATTGTCTGTAGGAGGCCCTGGCGCATGTATGTGTGCAGCGGGAACGACCTCGGACCACCAGGGGCCGAGAAAACCACAGTCTCATGGGGCCGGACACTCAGGGTCAGGGGAAAATCCAATATATATCTGGTGATATCTCGGGTGCTATTACAGATAGCGCAATAAATCAAAGTGCATTGTCTGTAGGAGGCCCTGGCGCATGATTCTGTGCAGCGGGAACGACCTCGGACCACCAGGGGCCGAGAAAATCACCGTCTCATGGGGCCGGACTGTAAGGGTCAGGGAAAAACCCAATATATATCTGGTGATATCTAGGGTGCTATTAGAGATACCGCAATAAACCAAAGTGAATTATCTGCAGGAGGCCCTGGCGCATGAATCTGTGCAACGGGAACGACCTCGGACCACCAGGGGCCGAGAAAACCACAGTCTCATGGGGCCGGACACTCAGGGTCAGGGCAAAATCCAATATATATCTGGTGATATCTCGGGTGCTATTAGAGATAGCGCAATAAACCAAAGTGAATTATCTGCAGGAGGCCCTGGCGCATGAATGTGTGCAGCGGGAACGACCTCGGACCACCAGGGGCCGAGAAAACCACCGTCTCATGGGGCCGGACACTCTGGGTCAGTGAAAAATCCAATATATATCTGGTGATATCTAGGGTGCTATTACAGATAGCGCAATAAATCAAAGTGCATTACTTGTAGGAGGCCCTGGCGCATGAATCTGTGCAGCGGGAACGACCTCGGACGGCCAGGGGCCGAGAAAACCACAGTCTCATGGGGCCGGACACTCAGGGTCAGGGGAAAATCCAATATATATCTGGTGATATCTCGGGTGCTATTAGAGATAGCGCAATAAACCAAAGTGAATTATCTGCAGGAGGCCCTGGCGCATGCATCTGTGCAGCGGGAACGACCTCGGACCGCCAGGGGCCGAGAAAACCACCGTCTCATGGGGCCGGACACTCTGGGTCAGTGAAAAATCCAATATATATCTGGTGATATCTCGGGTGCTATTACTGATAGCGCAATAAATCAAAGTGCATTGTCTGTAGGAGGCCCTGGCGCATGAATATGTGCAGCGGGAAGGACCTCGGACCACCACGGGCCGAGAAAACTACAGTCACATGGCGCCGAACACTCAGGGTCTGGGGAAAATCCAATATATATCTGGTGATATCTCGGGTCCTATTACAGATAGCGAAATGAATCAAAATGAATTATCTGCAGGAGGCCCAGGCGCATGAATCTGTGCAGCGGGAACGACCTCGGTCCACCAGGGGCCGAGAAAACCACCGTCTCATGGGGCTGGACACTCAGGGTGCGGGAAATATCCAATATATATCTGGTGATATCTCGGGTGCTATTACAGATAGCGCAATAAATCAAAGTGCATTGTCTGTAGGAGGCCCTGGCGCATGAATCTGTGCAGCGGGAACGACCTCGGACCTCCAGGGGCCGAGAGAACCACCGTCTCATGGGGCCGGACACTCAGGGTCAGGGGAAAATCCAATATATATCTGGTGATATCTCGGATGCTATTACAGATGGCGCAATAAATCAAAGTGCATTACTTGTAGGAGGCCCTGGCGCATGAATCTGTGCAGCGGGAACGACCTCGGACGACCAGGGGCCGAGAAAACCACAGTCTCATGGGGCCGGACACTCAGGGTCAGGGGAAAATCCAATATATATCTGGTGATATCTCGGGTCCTATTACAGATAGCGAAATAAACCAAAGCGAATTATCTGCAGGAGGCCGTGGCGCATGAATCTGTGCAGCGGGAACGACCTCGGTCCACCAGTGGCCGAGAGAACCACCGTCTCATGGGGCTGGACACTCAGGGTGAGGGAAATATCCAATATATATCTGGTGATATCTCGGGTGCTATTACAGATAGCGCAATGAATCAAAGTGCATTGTCTGTAGGAGGACCTGGCGCATGAATCTGTGCAGCGGGAACGACCTTGGACCACCAGGGGCCGAGAAAACCACCGTCTCATGGGGCCGGACACTCAGGCTCAGGGAAAAATCCAATATATATCTGGTGATATCTCGGGTGCTATTAGAGATAGCGCAATAAACCAAAGTGAATTATCTGCAGGAGGCCCTGGCGCATGAATGTGTGCAGCGGGAACGACCTCGGACCACCAGGGGCCGAGAAAACCGCAGTCTCATGGGGCCGGACACTCAGGGTCAGGGAAAAATCCAATATATATCTGGTGATATCTCGGGTGCTATTACAGATAGCGCAATAAATCAAAGTGCATTACTTGTAGGAGGCCCTGGCGCATGAATCTGTGCAGCGGGAACGACCTCGGACGACCAGGGGCCGAGAAAACCACAGTCTCATGGGGCCGGACACTCAGGGTCAGGGGAAAATCCAATATATATCTGGTGATATCTCGGGTGCTATTAGAGATAGCGCAATAAACCAAAGTGAATTATCTGCAGGAGGCCCTGGCGCATGCATCTGTGCAGCGGGAACGACCTCGGACCGCCAGGGGCCGAGAAAACCACCGTCTCATGGGGCCGGACACTCTGGGTCAGTGAAAAATCCAATATATATCTGGTGATATCTCGGGTGCTATTACTGATAGCGCAATAAATCAAAGTGCATTGTCTGTAGGAGGCCCTGGCGCATGAATATGTGCAGCGGGAACGACCTCGGACCACCAGGGGCCGAGAAAACTACAGTGACATGGCGCCGAACACTCAGGGTCTGGGGAAAATCCAATATATATCTGGTGATATCTCGGGTCCTATTACAGATAGCGAAATGAATCAAAGTGAATTATCTGCAGGAGGCCCAGGCGCATGAATCTGTGCAGCGGGAACGACCTCGGTCCACCAGGGGCCGAGAAAACCACCGTCTGATGGGGCTGGACACTCAGGGAGAGGGAAATATCCAATATATATCTGGTGATATCTCGGGTCCTATTACAGATAGCGAAATAAATCAAAGTGAATTATCTGCAGGAGGCCCAGGCGCATGAATCTGTGCAGCGGGAACGACCTCGGTCCACCAGGGGCCGAGAAAACCACCGTCTGATGGGGCCGGACACTCAGGGTCAGGGAAAAATCCAATATATATCTGGTGATATCTCGGGTGCTATTACAGATGGCGCAATAAATCAAAGTGCATTACTTGTAGGAGGCCCTGGCGCATGAATCTGTGCAGCGGGAACGACCTCGGACGACCAGGGGCCGAGAAAACCACAGTCTCATGGGGCCGGACACTCAGGGTCAGGGGAAAATCCAATATATATCTGGTGATATCTCGGGTGCTATTAGAGATAGCGCAATAAACCAAAGTGAATTATCTGCAGGAGGCCCTGGCGCATGCATCTGTGCAGCGGGAACGACCTCGGACCGCCAGGGACCGAGAAAACCACCGTCTCATGGGGCCGGACACTCTGGGTCAGTGAAAAATCCAATATATATCTGGTGATATCTCGGGTCCTATTACAGATAGCGAAATAAATCAAAGTGAATTATCTGCAGGAGGCCCAGGCGCATGAATCTGTGCAGCGGGAACGACCTCGGACCACCAGGGGCCGAGAAAACCACAGTCTCATGGGGCCGGACACTCAGGGTCAGGGGAAAATCCAATATATATCTGGTGATATCTCGGGTGCTATTACAGATAGCGCAATAAATCAATCGCATTGTCTGTAGGAGGCCCTGGCGCATGAATCTGTGCAGCGGGAACGACCTCGGACCACCAGGGGCCGAGAAAACCACAGTCTCATGGGGCCGGACACTCAGGGTCAGGGGAAAATCCAATATATATCTGGTGATATCTCGGGTGCTATTAGAGATAGCGCAATAAACCAAAGTGAATTATCTGCAGGAGGCCCTGGCGCATGAATCTGTGCAGCGGGAACGAACTCGGACCACCAGGGGACGAGAAAACCACCATCTCATGGGGCCGGACACTCAGGGTCAGGGGAAAATTCAATATATATCTGGTGATATCTCGGGTGATATTACAGATAGCGCAATAAATCAAAGTGCATTGTCTGTAGGAGGCCCTGGCGCATGAATCCGTGCAGCGGGAACGACCTCGGACCACCAGGGGCCGAGAAAACCACAGTCTCATGGGGCCGGACACTCAGGGTCAGTGGAAAATCCAATATATATCTGGTGATATCTCGGGTGCTATTAGAGATAGCGCAATAAACCAAAGTGAATTATCTGCAGGAGGCCCTGGCTCATGAATCTGTGCAACGGGAACGACCTCGGACCACCAGGGGCCGAGAAAACCACAGTCTCATGGGGCCGGACACTCAGGGTCAGGGAAAAATCCAATATATATCTGGTGATGTCTTGGGTGCTATTAGAGATAGCCCAATAAATCAAAGTGCATTGTCTGTAGGAGGCCCTGCCGCATGAATCTGTGCAGCGGGAACGACCTCGGACCACCAGGGGCCGGGAAAACCACAGTCTCATGGGGCCGGACACTCAGGGTCAGGGGAAAATTCAATATATATCTGGTGATATCTCGGGTGCTATTACAGATAGCGCAATAAATCAAAGTGCATTGTCTGTAGGAGGCCCAGGCGAATGAATCTGGCAAGCGGGAACGACCTCGAACCACCAGGGGCCGAGAAAATCACCGTCTCATGGGGCCGGACTGGCAGGGTCAGGGAAAAATCCAATATATATCTGGTGATGTCTCGTGTGCTATTACAGATAGCGCAATAGATCAAAGTGCATTGTCTGTAGGAGGACCTGGCGCATGAGTCTGGGCAGCGGGAACGACCTGGCACCACCAGGGGCCGAGAAAACCACCGTCTGATGGGGCCGTACACTCAGGGTCGGTTGAAAAATTCAATATATATCTGGTGATATCTCGGGTGCTCTTACAGATAGCGCACTAAACCAAAGTGAATTATCTGCAGGGGGCCCTAGCGCATCAATCTGTGCAGCGGGAACGACCTCGGACCACCAAGGGCCGAGAAAACCAGCGACAAATGGGGCCGGACTGTCAGGGTCAGGGAAAAATCCAATATATATCTGCTGATATCTCGGGTGCTATTACAGATCGCGCAATAAATCAAAGTGCATTGTCTGTAGGAGGCACTGGCGAATGAATCTGTGCAGTGGGATCGACCTCGGACCACCAGGGGCCGAGAAAATCACCGTACATGGGGCCGGAATGTCAGGGTCAGGGAAAAATCCAATATATATCTGGTGATATCTCGGGTCCTATTACAGATAGCGAAATAAATCAAAGTGAATTATCTGCAGGAGGCCCAGGCGCATGAATCTGTGCAGCGGGAACGACCTCGGTCCACCAGGGGCCGAGAAAACCACCGTCTGATGGGGCCGGACACTCAGGGTCAGGGAAAAATCCAATATATATCTGGTGATATCTCGGGTGCTATTACAGATGGCGCAATAAATCAAAGTGCATTACTTGTAGGAGGCCCTGGCGCATGAATCTGTGCAGCGGGAACGACCTCGGACGACCAGGGGCCGAGAAAACCACAGTCTCATGGGGCCGGACACTCAGGGTCAGGGGAAAATCCAATATATATCTGGTGATATCTCGGGTGCTATTAGAGATAGCGCAATAAACCAAAGTGAATTATCTGCAGGAGGCCCTGGCGCATGCATCTGTGCAGCGGGAACGACCTCGGACCGCCAGGGACCGAGAAAACCACCGTCTCATGGGGCCGGACACTCTGGGTCAGTGAAAAATCCAATATATATCTGGTGATATCTCGGGTCCTATTACAGATAGCGAAATAAATCAAAGTGAATTATCTGCAGGAGGCCCAGGCGCATGAATCTGTGCAGCGGGAACGACCTCGGACCACCAGGGGCCGAGAAAACCACAGTCTCATGGGGCCGGACACTCAGGGTCAGGGGAAAATCCAATATATATCTGGTGATATCTCGGGTGCTATTACAGATAGCGCAATAAATCAATCGCATTGTCTGTAGGAGGCCCTGGCGCATGAATCTGTGCAGCGGGAACGACCTCGGACCACCAGGGGCCGAGAAAACCACAGTCTCATGGGGCCGGACACTCAGGGTCAGGGGAAAATCCAATATATATCTGGTGATATCTCGGGTGCTATTAGAGATAGCGCAATAAACCAAAGTGAATTATCTGCAGGAGGCCCTGGCTCATGAATCTGTGCAACGGGAACGACCTCGGACCACCAGGGGCCGAGAAAACCACAGTCTCATGGGGCCGGACACGCAGGGTCAGGGAAAAATCCAATATATATCTGGTGATGTCTTGGGTGCTATTAGAGATAGCGCAATAAACCAAAGTGAATTATCTGCAGGAGGCCCTGGCGCATGAATCTGTGCAGCGGGAACGACCTCGGACCACCAGGGGACGAGAAAACCACCATCTCATGGGGCCGGACACTCAGGGTCAGGGGAAAATTCAATATATATCTGGTGATATCTCGGGTGATATTACAGATAGCGCAATAAATCAAAGTGCATTGTCTGTAGGAGGCCCTGGCGCATGAATCCGTGCAGCGGGAACGACCTCGGACCACCAGGGGCCGAGAAAACCACAGTCTCATGGGGCCGGACACTCAGGGTCAGTGGAAAATCCAATATATATCTGGTGATATCTCGGGTGCTATTAGAGATAGCGCAATAAACCAAAGTGAATTATCTGCAGGAGGCCCTGGCTCATGAATCTGTGCAACGGGAACGACCTCGGACCACCAGGGGCCGAGAAAACCACAGTCTCATGGGGCCGGACACTCAGGGTCAGGGAAAAATCCAATATATATCTGGTGATGTCTTGGGTGCTATTAGAGATAGCCCAATAAATCAAAGTGCATTGTCTGTAGGAGGCCCTGCCGCATGAATCTGTGCAGCGGGAACGACCTCGGACCACCAGGGGCCGGGAAAACCACAGTCTCATGGGGCCGGACACTCAGGGTCAGGGGAAAATTCAATATATATCTGGTGATATCTCGGGTGCTATTACAGATAGCGCAATAAATCAAAGTGCATTGTCTGTAGGAGGCCCAGGCGAATGAATCTGGCAAGCGGGAACGACCTCGAACCACCAGGGGCCGAGAAAATCACCGTCTCATGGGGCCGGACTGGCAGGGTCAGGGAAAAATCCAATATATATCTGGTGATGTCTCGTGTGCTATTACAGATAGCGCAATAGATCAAA
This sequence comes from Nomia melanderi, assembly GCF_051020985.1. Taxonomy (NCBI): domain Eukaryota; kingdom Metazoa; phylum Arthropoda; class Insecta; order Hymenoptera; family Halictidae; genus Nomia; species Nomia melanderi. The sequence goes on from NW_027475130.1 coordinate 2,855,082, forward strand.
GTGCATTGTCTGTAGGAGGACCTGGCGCATGAGTCTGGGCAGCGGGAACGACCTGGCACCACCAGGGGCCGAGAAAACCACCGTCTGATGGGGCCGTACACTCAGGGTCGGTTGAAAAATTCAATATATATCTGGTGATATCTCGGGTGCTCTTACAGATAGCGCACTAAACCAAAGTGAATTATCTGCAGGGGGCCCTAGCGCATCAATCTGTGCAGCGGGAACGACCTCGGACCACCAAGGGCCGAGAAAACCAGCGACAAATGGGGCCGGACTGTCAGGGTCAGGGAAAAATCCAATATATATCTGCTGATATCTCGGGTGCTATTAGAGATAGCGCAATAAACCAAAGTGAATTATCTGCAATAGGCCCTGGTGCATGCATCTGTGAAGCGGGGACGACCTCGGAACACCAGGGGCCGAGAAAACCACTGCCTCGTGGGGCCGGACACTCAGGGTCAGGGGAAAATCCAATATATATCTGGTGATCTCTCGGGTGCTATTAGAGATATCGCAATAAACCAAAGTGAATTATCTGCAGGAGGCCCGGGTGCATGAATCTGTGCAGCGGGAACGACCTCGCACCACCAGGGTCCGTGAAAACCACCGTCTGATGGGGCCGTACACTCAGGGTCGGTTGAAAAATTCAATATATATCTGGTGATATCTCGGGTGCTCTTACAGATAGCGCACTAAACCAAAGTGAATTATCTGCAGGGGGCCCTAGCGCATCAATCTGTGCAGCGGGAACGACCTCGGACCACCAAGGGCCGAGAAAACCAGCGACAAATGGGGCCGGACTGTCAGGGTCAGGGAAAAATCCAATATATATCTGCTGATATCTCGGGTGCTATTACAGATCGCGCAATAAATCAAAGTGCATTGTCTGTAGGAGGCACTGGCGAATGAATCTGTGCAGTGGGATCGACCTCGGACCACCAGGGGCCGAGAAAATCACCGTACATGGGGCCGGAATGTCAGGGTCAGGGAAAAATCCAATATATATCTGGTGATATCTCGGGTGCTCTTACAGATAGCGCACTAAACCAAAGTGAATTATCTGCAGGGGGCCCTGTCGCATGAATCTGTGCAGCGGGAACGACCTCGGACAACCAGGGGCCAAGAAAACTACGGTCTCATGGGGCCGGACACTCAGTGTCAGGGAAAAATCCATTATATATCTGGTGTTATCTCGGGTGTCATTAGAGATAGCGCGATAAATCAAAGTGCATTGGCTGTAGGAGGCACTGGCGAATGAATCTTTGCAGCAGGAACGACCTCGGACCACCAGGCGCCGAGAAAATTACAGATATTCGGCATCCGTCACCCAAGGTCAAGTAAAAATCCAATATATATCTTGTGATATCTCGGGTGTTATTACAGATAGCGCAATAAACCAAAGTGAATTATCTGCAGCAGGCCCTGGTGCATGAATCTGTGCAGCGGGAACGATCTCGGACCACCAGGGGCCGAGAAAGCCACCGTCTCATGGGGCCGGACACTCAGGGTCAGGGGAAAATCCAATATATATCTAGTGATATCTCGGGTGCTATTACAGATAGGGCAATAAATCAAAGTGCATTGTCTGTAGAAGGCCCTGGCGCATGAATCTGTGCAGCGGGATCGACCTCGGACCACCAGGGGTCGAGAAAACGACCGACACATGGGGCCGGACACTCAGGGTCGGTAAAAAATTCAATATATATCTGCTGATATCTCGGGTGCTCTTACAGATAGCGCAATAAATCAAAGTGCATTGTCTGTAGGAGGCACTGGCGCATGAATCTGTGCAGCGGGAACGACCTCGGACCACCAGGGGCCGGGAAAACCACAGTCTCATGGGGCCGGACACTCAGGGTCAGGGGAAAATTCAATATATATCTGGTGATATCTCGGGTGCTATTACAGATAGCGCAATAAATCAAAGTGCATTGTCTGTAGGAGGCCCAGGCGAATGAATCTGGCAAGCGGGAACGACCTCGAACCACCAGGGGCCGAGAAAATCACCGTCTCATGGGGCCGGACTGGCAGGGTCAGGGAAAAATCCAATATATATCTGGTGATGTCTCGTGTGCTATTACAGATAGCGCAATAGATCAAAGTGCATTGTCTGTAGGAGGACCTGGCGCATGAGTCTGGGCAGCGGGAACGACCTGGCACCACCAGGGGCCGAGAAAACCACCGTCTCATGGGGCCGGACACTCAGGGTCAGTTGAAAATTCAATATATATCTGGTGATATCTCGGGTGCTATTAGAGATAGCGCAATAAACCAAAGTGAATTATCTGCAATAGGCCCTGGTGCATGCATCTGTGCAGCGGGAACGACCTCGGAACACCAGGGGCCGAGAAAATCACCGTACATGGGGCCGGAATGTCAGGGTCAGGGAAAAATCCAATATATATCTGGTGATATCTCGGGTGCTCTTACAGATAGCGCACTAAACCAAAGTGAATTATCTGCAGGGGGCCCTGTCGCATGAATCTGTGCAGCGGGAACGACCTCGGACAACCAGGGGCCAAGAAAACTACCGTCTCATGGGGCCGGACACTCAGGGTCAGGGAAAAATCCATTATATATCTGGTGATATCTCGGGTGTCATTAGAGATAGCGCGATAAATCAAAGTGCATTGGCTGTAGGAGGCACTGGCGAATGAATCTTTGCAGCAGGAACGACCTCGGACCACCAGGCGCCGAGAAAATTACAGATATTCGGCATCCGTCACCCAAGGTCAAGTAAAAATCCAATATATATCTTGTGATATCTCGGGTGTTATTACAGATAGCGCAATAAACCAAAGTGAATTATCTGCAGGAGGCCCTGGCGCATGAATCTGTGCAGCGGGAACGATCTCGGACCACCAGGGGCCGAGAAAGCCACCGTCTCATGGGGCCGGACACTCAGGGTCAGGGGAAAATCCAATATATATCTAGTGATATCTCGGGTGCTATTACAGATAGGGCAATAAATCAAAGTGCATTGTCTGTAGGAGGCCCTGGCGCATGAATCTGTGCAGCGGGATCGACCTCGGACCACCAGGGGTCGAGAAAACGACCGACACATGGGGCCGGACACTCAGGGTCGGTAAAAAATTCAATATATATCTGCTGATATCTCGGGTGCTCTTACAGATAGCGCAATAAATCAAAGTGCATTGTCTGTAGGAGGCACTGGCGCATGAATCTGTGCAGCGGGAACGACCTCGGACCACCAGGGGCCGGGAAAACCACAGTCTCATGGGGCCGGACACTCAGGGTCAGGGGAAAATTCAATATATATCTGGTGATATCTCGGGTGCTATTACAGATAGCGCAATAAATCAAAGTGCATTGTCTGTAGGAGGCCCAGGCGAATGAATCTGGCAAGCGGGAACGACCTCGAACCACCAGGGGCCGAGAAAATCACCGTCTCATGGGGCCGGACTGGCAGGGTCAGGGAAAAATCCAATATATATCTGGTGATGTCTCGTGTGCTATTACAGATAGCGCAATAGATCAAAGTGCATTGTCTGTAGGAGGACCTGGCGCATGAGTCTGGGCAGCGGGAACGACCTGGCACCACCAGGGGCCGAGAAAACCACCGTCTCATGGGGCCGGACACTCAGGGTCAGTTGAAAATTCAATATATATCTGGTGATATCTCGGGTGCTATTAGAGATAGCGCAATAAACCAAAGTGAATTATCTGCAATAGGCCCTGGTGCATGCATCTGTGCAGCGGGAACGACCTCGGAACACCAGGGGCCGAGAAAATCACCGTACATGGGGCCGGAATGTCAGGGTCAGGGAAAAATCCAATATATATCTGGTGATATCTCGGGTGCTCTTACAGATAGCGCACTAAACCAAAGTGAATTATCTGCAGGGGGCCCTGTCGCATGAATCTGTGCAGCGGGAACGACCTCGGACAACCAGGGGCCAAGAAAACTACCGTCTCATGGGGCCGGACACTCAGGGTCAGGGAAAAATCCATTATATATCTGGTGATATCTCGGGTGTCATTAGAGATAGCGCGATAAATCAAAGTGCATTGGCTGTAGGAGGCACTGGCGAATGAATCTTTGCAGCAGGAACGACCTCGGACCACCAGGCGCCGAGAAAATTACAGATATTCGGCATCCGTCACCCAAGGTCAAGTAAAAATCCAATATATATCTTGTGATATCTCGGGTGTTATTACAGATAGCGCAATAAACCAAAGTGAATTATCTGCAGGAGGCCCTGGCGCATGAATCTGTGCAGCGGGAACGATCTCGGACCACCAGGGGCCGAGAAAGCCACCGTCTCATGGGGCCGGACACTCAGGGTCAGGGGAAAATCCAATATATATCTAGTGATATCTCGGGTGCTATTACAGATAGGGCAATAAATCAAAGTGCATTGTCTGTAGGAGGCCCTGGCGCATGAATCTGTGCAGCGGGATCGACCTCGGACCACCAGGGGTCGAGAAAACGACCGACACATGGGGCCGGACACTCAGGGTCGGTGAAAAATTCAATATATATCTGCTGATATCTCGGGTGCTCTTACAGATAGCGCAATAAATCAAAGTGCATTGTCTGTAGGAGGCACTGGCGCATGAATCTGTTCAGCGGGATCGACCACGGACCACGAGGGACCGAGAAAACCACCGACACATGGGGTCGGACTGTCAGGGTCGGGGAAAAATCCAATATATATCTGGTGATATCTCGGGTGCTATTAGAGATAGCGCAATAAACAAAAATGAATTATCTGCAGGAGCCCCTGGCGCATGAGCCTGTGCAGCGGGAACGACCTCGGAAAACTAGGGGCCGAGAAAACCACCGTCTCATGGGGTCGGACACTCAGGGTGAGGGAAAAATCCAATATATATCTGGTGATATCTCGGGTGCTATTACAGATAGCGCAATAAACCAAAGTGAATTATCTATAGGAGGCCCTGGCGCATGAATCTGTGCAGCGGGAACGACCTCAGACCACCAGGGGCCGAGAAAACCACCGTCTCATGGGGCCGGACACTCAGGGTCAGGGGAAAATCCAATATATATCTGGTGATATCTCGGGTGCTATTACAGATAGCTCAATAAATCAAAGTGCATTGTCTGTAGGAGGCACTGGCGCATGAATCTGTTCAGCGGGATCGACCTCGGACCACGTGGGACCGAGAAAACCATCGACACATGGGATCGGACTGTCAGGGTCAGGGAAAAATCAAATATATATCTGGTGATATCTCGGGTGCTATTAGAGATAGCGCAATAAACCAAAGTGAATTATCTGCAGGAGGCCCTGGCGCATGAATCTGTTCAGCGGGAAAGATCGGGGACCATCAGGGGCCGATAAAGCCACCGTCTCATGGGGCCGGACACTCAGGGTCAGGGGAAAATCCAATATATATCTAGTGATATCTCGGGTGCTATTACAGATAGGGCAATAAATCAAAGTGCATTGTCTGTAGGAGGCCCTGGCGCAGGAATCTGTGCAGCGGGAACGACCTCGGACCACCAGGGGCCGAGAAAACCCCGTCTCATGGGGTCGGACTGTCAGGGTCAGGGAAAATCCAATATATATCTGGTGATATCTCGGGTGCTATTAGAGATACCGCAATAAATCAAAGTGCATTGTCTGCAGGAGGCCCTCGCGCATGAATCTGTGCAGCGGGAACGACCTCGGGCAACCAGGGGCCGAGAAAATCACCGCCTCATGGGGCCGGACTGTCAGGGTCAGGGAAAAATGCAATATATATCTGGTGATATCTCGGGTGCTATTACAGATAGCGCATTAAACCAAAGGGAATTGTCTGCAGGAAGCCCTAGCGCATGAATCTGATCAGCGGGATCGACCTCGGACCACGAGGGACCGAGAGAACCACCGTCTCATGGGGCCGGACACTCAGGGTCAGTTGAAAATTCAATATATATCTGGTGATATCTCGGGTGCTATTAGAGATAGCGCAATAAGCCAAAGTGCATTTTCTGCAGGAGGCCCTCGCGCATGAATCTGTGCAGCGGGAACGACCTCGTGCAACCGGGGCCGAGAAAATCACCGCCCCATGGGGCCGGACTGTCAGGGTCAGGGAAAAATCCAATATATATCTGGCGATATCTCGGGTGCTATTACAGATAGCGCAATAAATCAAAGTGCATTGTCTGTAGGAGGCCCTGGCGCATGAATCTGTGCAGCGGGAACGACCTCGGACCACGAGGGACCGAGAAAACCACCGTCTCATGGGGTCGGACACTCAGGGACAGGGAAAAATCCAATATTTATCTGGTGATATCTCGGGTGCTATTGCAGATAGCGCAATAAATCAAAGTGCATTGTCTGTAGGAGGCCCTGGCGCAGGAACGTGTGCAGCGGGAACGACCTCGGACCACCAGGGGCCGAGAAAACCCCGTCTCATGGGGTCGGACTGTCAGGGTCAGGGAAAAATCCAATATATATCTGGTGATATCTCGGGTGCTATTAGAGATACCGCAATAAATCAAAGTGCATTTTCTGCAGGAGGCCCTCGCGCATGAATCTGTGCAGCGGGAACGACCTCGGGCAACCGGGGCCGAGAAAATCACCGCCCCATGGGGCCGGACTGTCAGGGTCAGGGAAAAATCCAATATATATCTGGCGATATCTCGGGTGCTATTACAGATAGCGCAATAAATCAAAGTGCATTGTCTGTAGGAGGCCCTGGCGCATGAATCTGTGCAGCGGGAACGACCTCGGACCACCAGGGGCCGAGAAAACTACAGTCTCATGAGGCCGGACACTCAGGGTCAGGGAAAAATCCAATATTTATCTGGTAATATCTCGGGTGCTATTAGACATAGCGCAATAAACCAAAGTGAATTATCTGCAGGAGGCCCTGGCGCATGAATCTGTGCAGCGGGAACGATCTCGGACCACCAGGGGCCGGGAAAGCCACCGTCTCATGGGGCCGGACACTCAGGGTCAGGGGAAAATCCAATATATATCTAGTGATATCTCGGGTGCTATTACAGATAGCGCAAAAAATCAAAGTGCATTGTCTGTAGGAGGCCCTGGCGCATGAATCTGTGCAGCGGGAACGACCTCGGACCACGAGGGACCGAGAAAACCACCGTCTCATGGGGTCGGACACTCAGGGACAGGGAAAAATCCAATATATATCTGGTGATATCTCGGGTGCTATTACAGATAGCGCAATAAATCAAAGTGCATTGTCTGTAGGAGGCCCTGGCGCAGGAACGTGTGCAGCGGGAACGACCTCGGACCACCAGGGGCCGAGAAAACCCCGTCTCATGGGGTCGGACTGTCAGGGTCAGGGAAAAATCCAATATATATCTGGTGATATCTCGGGTGCTATTAGAGATACCGCAATAAATCAAAGTGCATTTTCTGCAGGAGGCCCTCGCGCATGAATCTTTGCAGCGGGAACGACCTCGGGCAACCGGGGCCGAGAAAATCACCGCCCCATGGGGCCGGACTGTCAGGGTCAGGGAAAAATCCAATATATATCTGGTGATATCTCGGGTGCTATTACAGATAGCGCAATAAACCAAAGTGAATTGTCTGCAGGAAGCCCTGGCGCATGAATCTGATCAGCGGGAACGACCTCGGACCACCAGGGGCCGAGAAAACCACCGCCTCATGGGGTCGGACACTCAGGGTCAGGGAAAAATCCAATATATACCTGGTGATATCTCGGGTGCTATTACAGATAGCGCAATAAATCAAAGTGCATTGTCTGTAGGAGGCCCTGGCGCATGAATCTGTGCAGCGGGAACGACCTCGGACCACCAGGGGCCGAGAAAACCACCGACACATGGGGCCGGACACTCATCGTCAGGGAAAAATCCAATATATATATCTGGTGATATTTGGGGTGCTATTAGAGATAGCGCAATAAAACAAATTGAATTATCTGCAGGAGGCCCTGGCGCATGAATCTGTGCAGCGGGAACGACCTCGGACCACCAGGGGCCGAGAAAACCACCGCCTCATGGGGTCGGACACTCAGGGTCAGGGAAAAATCCAATATATACCTGGTGATATCTCGGGTGCTATTACAGATAGCGCAATAAACCAAAGTGCATTGTCTGTAGGAGGCCCTGGCGCATGAACCTGGGCAGCGGGAACGACCTCGGAACACCAGGGGCCGAGAAAACCACAGTCTCATGGGGCCGGACGCTCAGGGTCAGGGAAAAATGCAATATTTATCTGGTGATATCTCGGTTGCTATTACAGATAGCGCAATAAATCAAAGTGCCTTACCTGTAGGAGGGCCTGGCGCATGAATCTGTTGAGCGGGAACGACCTCGGACCACCAGGGGCCGAGAAAACCACCGTCTCATGGGGCCGGACACTTAGGGTCGGGGAAAAATCCAATATTTATCTGGTGATATCACGGGTGCTATTACAGATAGCGCAATAAATCAAAGTGCACTATCTGTAGGAGGGCCTGGCGCATGAATTTGAGCTGCGGGATCAACCTCGGACCACCAGGGGCCGAGAAAACCACCGACACATGGGGCCGGAGACTCAGGGTCAGGGAAAAGTACAATATATATCTGGTGATATCTCGGGTGCTATTATAGATAGCGCGATAAATCAAAGTGCATTGTCTGCAGGTGGCCCTGGCGCATGAATCTGTGCAGCGGGAACGACCTCGGACCACCAGGGGCCGAGAAAACCACCGTCTCATGGGGTCGGACACTAAGTTTCAGGGGAAAATCCAATATATATCTGGTGATATCTCGGGTGCTATTAGAGATAGCGCAATAAACCAAAGTGAATTGTCTGCAGGAGGCCCTGGCGCATGCATCTGTGCAGCGGGAACGACCTCGGACCACCAGGGGCCGAGAAAACCACCGTCTCATGGGGCCGGACACTAAGTTTCAGGGGAAAATCCAATATATATCTGGTGATATCTCAGGTGCTATTACAGATAGCGCAATAAATCAAAGAGCATTGTCTGTAGGAGGCCCTGGCGCATGAATCTGTGCTGCGGAAACGACCTCTGACCACCAGGGACCGAGAAAACCACCGTCTCATGGGGCCGGACACTCATGGTCAGGGAAAAATCCAATATATATCTGGTGATATCACGGGTGCTATTAGAGATAGCGCGATAAATCAAAGTGAATTATCTGCAGGAGGCCCTGGCGCATGCATCTGTGCAGCGGGAACGACCTCGGACTACCAGGGGCCGAGAAAACCACCGTCTCATGGGGCCGGACACTCAGGGTCGGGGAAAAATCCAATATATATCTGGTGATATCACGGGTTGTATTACAGATAGCGCAATAAATCAAAGTGTATTGTCTGCAGGAGGCCCTGGCGCATGAATCTGTGCAGCAGCAACGGCCTCGGACCACCAGGGGCCAAGAAAATTACAGATTTTCGGTATCCGTCACCGAAAGGTCATGTGAAAATCCAGCATATATCTGGTGATATCTCGGGTGCTATTAGAGATAGCGCAATAAACCAACGTGAATTATCTGCAGGAGGCCCTGGCGCATGCATCTGTGCAGCGGGAACGACCTCGGACTACCAGGGGCCGAGAAAACCACCGTCTCATGGGGCCGGACACTCAGGGTCGGCGAAAAATCCAATATATATCTGGTGATATCACGGGTTGTATTACAGATAGCGCGATAAATCAAAGTGTATTGTCTGCAGGAGGCCCTGGCGCATGAATCTGTGCAGCAGCAACGGCCTCGGACCACCAGGGGCCAAGAAAATTACAGATTTTCGGTATCCGTCACCGAAGGTCATGTGAAAATCCAGCATATATCTGGTGATATCTCGGGTGCTATTAGAGATAGCGCAATAAACCAACGTGAATTATCTGCAGGAGGCCCTGGCGCATGAATCTGTGCAGCGGGAACGACCTCCGACCAGCAGGGGCCGAGAAAACCACCGTCTCATGGTGCCGGACACTCAGGGTGAGGGTAAAATCCAATATATATCTAGTGATATCTCTGGTGCTATTACAGATAGGGCAATAATTCAAAGTGCATTGTCCGTAGGAGGCCCTTGCGCATGAATCTGTGCAGCAGGAACGACATCGGACCACCAGGGGCCGAGAAAATTACAGATTTGCGGTATCCGTCACCCAAAGTCATGTAAAAATCCAGCATATATATGGAGCTTTCTCGGGTGCTATTACAGATAGCGCAATAAATCAAAGTGCATTGTCTGCAGGAGGCCCTGGCGCATGAATCTGTGCAGCGTGAACGACCTCGGACCACCAGGGGCCTAGAAAGCCACAGTCTCATGTGGCTGTACACTCAGGGTTAGGGAAAAATCCAATATATATCTGGTGATATCTCGGATGCTATTACAGATAGCACAATAGATCAAAGTGCACTGTCTGTTGGAGGCCCTGGCGCATGAATCTGTGCAGCGGGAACGACCTCGGACCACCAGGGGCCGAGAAAACCACCGACACATGGGGCCGGAGACTCAGGGTCAGGGGAAAGTAATATATATATCTGGTGATATCTCGGGTGCTATTAGAGATAGCGCAATAATCCAAAGTGAATTATCTGCAGGAGGCCCTGGCGCATGCATCTGTGTAGCGGGAACGACCTCGGACCACCAGGTGCCGAGAAAACCACCGTCTCATGGGGCCGGACACTCAGGGTCGGGGGAAAATCCAATATATATCTGGTGATATCTCGGGTGCTATTAGATATAGCGCAATAAATCAATGTGTATTGTCTGTAGGAGGCCCTGGCGCATGAATCTGGGCAGTGGGAACGACCTCGGACCACCAGGGGCCGAGAAAAGCACAGTCTCATGGGGCCGGACAATCAGGGTGAGGGTAAAATCCAATATATATCCAGTGATATCTCGGGTGCTATTACAGATAGGGCAATAAATCTAAGTGCATTGTCCGTAGGAGGCCCATGCGCATGAATCTGTGCAGCAGGAACGACATCGGACCACCAGGGGCCGAGAAAATTACAGATTTGCGGTATCCGTCACCCAAAGTCATGTAAAAATCCAGCATATATATGGAGCTTTCTCGGGTGCTATTACAGATAGCGCAATAAATCAAAGTGCATTTTCTGTAGGAGGCCCTGGCGCATGAATCTGGGCAACGGGAACGACCTCGGACCACCAGGGGCCGAGAAAACCACCGTCTCACGGGGCCGGACACTCAGGGTCAGGGGAAAATCCAATATATATCTGGTGATATCTCGGGTGCTATTAGAGATAGCGCAATAAACCAAAGTGAATTAACTGCAGGAGGCCCTGGCGCATGCATCTGTGCAGGGGGAACGACCTCGGACCACCAGGGGCCAAGAAAACCATCGTCTCATGGGGCCGGACATTCTGGGTCAGGGAAAAATCCAATATATATCTGGTGATATCTCGGGTGCTATTAGAGATAGCGAAATAAACCAAAGTGAATTATCTGCAGGAGGCCCTGGCGCATGAATCTGTGCAGCAGGAACGACGTCGGACCACCAGGAGCCGAGAAAATTACAGATTTTCTGTATCCGTCACCCAAAGTCATGTAAAAATCCAGCATATATATGGATCTTTCTCGGGTGCTATTACAGATAGCGCACTAAAACAAAGTGCATTGTCTGTAGGCGGCCCTGGCGCATGAATCTGGGCAGAGGGAACGACCTCGGACCACCAGGGACCGAGAAAATTACAGATTTGCGGTATCCGTCACCCAAAGTCATGTAAAAATCCAGCATATATATGGAGCTTTCTCGGGTGCTATTACAGATAGCGCAATAAATCAAAGTGCATTTTCTGTAGGAGGCCCTGGCGCATGAATCTGGGCAACGGGAACGACCTCGGACCACCAGGGGCCGAGAAAACCACCGTCTCACGGGGCCGGACACTCAGGGTCAGGGAAAAATCCAATATATATCTGGTGATATCTCGGGTGCTATTAGAGATAGCGCAATAAACCAAAGTGAATTATCTGCAGAAGGCCCTGGCGCATGAATCTGTGCAGCAGGAACGACGTCGGACCACCAGGAGCCGAGAAAATTACAGATTTTCTGTATCCGTCACCCAAAGTCATGTAAAAATCCAGCATATATATGGAGATTTCTCGGGTGCTATTACAGATAGCGCAATAAATCAAAGTGCATTATCTGTAGGAGGCCCTGGCGCATGAATCTGTGCAGCGGGATCGACCTCGGACCACCAGGGGCCGAGAAAACCACCTTCTCATGGGGCCCGACACTCAGGGTCAGGGAAAAATCCAATATATATCTGGTGATATCTCCGGTGCTATTACAGATGGCGCACTAAAACAAAGTGCATTGTCTGTAGGCGGCCCTGGCGCATGAATCTGGGCAGCGGGAACGACCTCTGACCACCAGGGGCCGAGAAAATTACAGATTTTCGGTATCCGTCACCCAAAGTCATGTAAAAATCCAGCATATATATGGAGCTTTCTGGGGTGCTATTACAGATAGCGCAATAAATCAAAGTGCATTGTCTGCAGGAGGCCCTGGCGCATGAATCTGTGCAGCGTGAACGACCTCGGACCACCAGGGGCCTAGAAAGCCACAGTCTCATCTGGCTGGACACTCAGGGTTAGGGAAAAATCCAATATATATCTGGTGATATCTCGGGTGCTATTACAGATAGTACAATAAATCAAAGAGCACTGTCTGTAGGAGGCCCTGGCGCATGAATCTGTGAAGCGGGAACGACCTCGGACCACCAGGGGCCGAGAGAACCACCGTCTCATGGGGCCGGACACTCAGGGTCGAGGAAAAATCCAATATATATCTGGTGATATCTCGGGTGCTATTATAGATAGCGCAATATACCAAAGTGAATTATCTGCAGTAGGCCCTGGCGCATGCATCTGTGCAGCGGGAACGACGTCGGACCACCAGGGGCCGAGAGAACCACAGTCTCATGGGGCCGGACACTCAGGGTTAGGGAAAAATCCAATATATATCTGGTGATATCACGGGTGCTATTACAGATAGCACAATAAATCAAAGTGCACTGTCTGTAGGAGGCCCTGGCGCATGAATCTGTGCAGCGGGAACGACCTCGGCCCACCAGGGGCCGAGAAAACCACCGTCACATGGGACCGGAGACTCAGGGTCAGGGGAAAGTCCAATATATATCTGGTGATATCTCGGGTGCTATTACAGATAGCACAATAAATCAAAGTGCACTGTCTGTAGGAGGCCCTGGCGCATGAATATGTGCAGCGGGATCGACCTCGCACCACCAGGGGACGAGAAAACCACCGACACATGGGGCCGGAGACTCAGGGTCAGGGGAAAATCCAATATATATCTGGTGATATCTCGGGTGCTATTAGAGATAGCGCAATAATCCAAAGTGAATTATCTGCAGGAGGCCCTGGCGCATGCATCTGTGCAGCGGGATCGACCTCGGACCACCAGGGGCCGAGAAAACCAACGTCTCATGGGGCCGGACAATCAGGGTGAGGGTAAAATCCAATATATATCTAGTGATATCTCTGGTGCTATTACAGATAGGGCAATAATTCAAAGTGCATTGTCCGTAGGAGGCCCTTGCGCATGAATCTGTGCAGCAGGAACGACATCGGACCACCAGGGGCCGAGAAAATTACAGATTTGCGGTATCCGTCACCCAAAGTCATGTAAAAATCCAGCATATATATGGAGCTTTCTCGGGTGCTATTACAGATAGCGCAATAAATCAAAGTGCATTGTCTGCAGGAGGCCCTGGCGCATGAATCTGTGCAGCGTGAACGACCTCGGAGCACCAAGGGCCTAGAAAGCCACAGTCTCATGTGGCTGTACACTCAGGGTTAGGGAAAAATCCAATATATATCTGGTGATATCTCGGATGCTATTACAGATAGCACAATAGATCAAAGTGCACTGCCTGTAGGAGGCCCTGGCGCATGAATCTGTGCAGCGGGAACGACCTCGGACCACCAGGGGCCGAGAAAACCACCGACACATGGGGCCGGAGACTCAGGGTCAGGGGAAAGTAATATATATATCTGGTGATATCTCGGGTGCTATTAGAGATAGCGCAATAATCCAAAGTGAATTATCTGCAGGAGGCCCTGGCGCATGCATCTGTGTAGCGGGAACGACCTCGGACCACCAGGGGCCGAGAAAACCACCGTCTCATGGGGCCGGACACTCAGGGTCAGGGGAAAATCCAATATATATCTGGTGATATCTCGGGTGCTATTAGAGATAGCGCAATAAATCAATGTGTATTGTCTGTAGGAGGCCCTGGCGCATGAATCTGGGCAGTGGGAACGACCTCGGACCACCAGGGGCCGAGAAAAGCACAGTCTCATGGGGCCGGACACTCAGGGTCAGGGGAAAATCCAATATATATCTGGTGATATCTCGGATGCTATTAGAGATAGCGCAATAAATCAACGTGCATTGTCTGTAGGAGACCCTGGCGCATGAATCTGGGCAGCAAGAACGACATCGGACCACCAGGGGCCGAGAAAACAACCGTCTCATGGGGCCGGACACTCAGGGTCAGGGGAAAATCCAATATATATCTGGTGATATCTCGGGTGCTATTAGAGATAGCGCAATAAATCATAGTGCATTGTCCGTAGGAGGCCCTTGCGCATGAATCTGTGCAGCAGGAACGACATAGGACCACCAGGGGCCGAGAAAATGACAGATATTCGGTATCCGTCACCCAATGTCATGTAAAAATCCAGCATAAATCTGGTGATACCTCGGGCTCTATTACAGATAGCGCGATAAATCAAAGTGCATTGTCTGCAGGAGGCCCTGGCGCATCAGTCTGTGCAGCGGGAACGACCTCGGACCTCCCGGGGCCGAGAAAACTACAGTCTCATGGGGCGGGACACTCAGGGTCAGGGAAAAATCCAATATATATCTTGTGATATCTCGGGTGCTATTAGAGATAGAGCAATAAATCAAAGTGCATTGTCTGCAGGAGGCCCTGGCGCATGCATCTGTGCAGCGGGAACGACCTCGGACCACCAGCGGCCGAGAAAACCACCGTCTCATGGGGCCGGACACTCAGGGTCGGGGAAAAATCCAATATATATCTGGTGATATCTCGGGTGCTATTACAGATAGCGCAATAAATCAAAGTGCATTGTCTGCAGGAGGCCCTGGCGCATGAATCTGTTCTGCGGTATCTACCTCGGTCCACCAGGGTCCGAGAAAATCACCGAAACATGGTGCCGGGCACCCAGGGTCAGGGAAAAATCCAATATATATCTGGTGATATCTCGGGTGCTATTACAGATAGCGCACTAAAACAAAGTGCATTGTCTGTAAGCGGCCCTGGCGCATGAATCTGGGCAGCGGGAACGACCTCGGACCACCAGGGGCCGAGAAAATTTCAGATTTTCGGTATCCGTCACCCAAAGTCATGTAAAAATCCAGCATATATATGGAGCTTTCTCGGGTGCTATTACAGATAGCGCAATAAATCAAAGTGCATTGTCTGCAGGAGGCCCTGGCGCATGAATCTGTGCAGCGTGAACGACCTCGGACCACCAGGGGCCTAGAAAGCCACAGTCTCATCTGGCTGGACACTCAGGGTTAGGGAAAAATCCAATATATATCTGGTGATATCTCGGGTGCTATTACAGATAGTACAATAAATCAAAGAGCACTGTCTGTAGGAGGCCCTGGCGCATGAATCTGTGAAGCGGGAACGACCTCGGACCACCAGGGGCCGAGAGAACCACCGTCTCATGGGGCCGGACACTCAGGGTCGAGGAAAAATCCAATATATATCTGGTGATATCTCGGGTGCTATTATAGATAGCGCAATATACCAAAGTGAATTATCTGCAGTAGGCCCTGGCGCATGCATCTGTGCAGCGGGAACGACGTCGGACCACCAGGGGCCGAGAGAACCACAGTCTCATGGGGCCGGACACTCAGGGTTAGGGAAAAATCCAATATATATCTGGTGATATCACGGGTGCTATTACAGATAGCACAATAAATCAAAGTGCACTGTCTGTAGGAGGCCCTGGCGCATGAATCTGTGCAGCGGGAACGACCTCGGCCCACCAGGGGCCGAGAAAACCACCGTCACATGGGACCGGAGACTCAGGGTCAGGGGAAAGTCCAATATATATCTGGTGATATCTCGGGTGCTATTACAGATAGCACAATAAATCAAAGTGCACTGTCTGTAGGAGGCCCTGGCGCATGAATATGTGCAGCGGGATCGACCTCGCACCACCAGGGGACGAGAAAACCACCGACACATGGGGCCGGAGACTCAGGGTCAGGGGAAAATCCAATATATATCTGGTGATATCTCGGGTGCTATTAGAGATAGCGCAATAATCCAAAGTGAATTATCTGCAGGAGGCCCTGGCGCATGCATCTGTGCAGCGGGAACGACCTCGCACCACCAGGGGCCGAGAAAACCACCGTCTCATGGGGCGGACAATAAGTTTCAGGGGAAAATCCAATATATATCTGGTGATATCTCGGGTGCTATTAGAGATAGCGCAATAAACCAAAGTGAATTGTCTGTAGGAGGCCCTGCCGCATGAATCTGGGCAGCGGGAACGACCTCGGAAGACCAGGGGCCGAGAAAACCACCCTCTCATGGGGCCGGAAACTCAGGGTCAGGGGAAAATCCAATATATATCTGGTGACATCTCGGGTGCTATTAGAGATAGCGCAATAATCTAAAGTGAATTATCTGCAGGAGGCCCTGGCGCATGCATCTGTGCATCGGGAACGATCTCGGACCACCAGGGGCCGAGAAAATCACCGTCTCGTGGGGCCGGACTGTCAGGGTCAGGGAAAAATCCAGTATATATATGGAGCTTTCTCGGGTGCTATTACAGATAGCGCAATAAATCAAAGTGCATTGTATGTAGGAGGCCCTGGCGCATGAATCTGTGCAGCGGGATCGACCTCGGACCACCAGGGGCCGAGAAAACCAACGTCTCATGGGGCCGGACAATCAGGGTGAGGGTAAAATCCAATATATATCTAGTGATATCTCTGGTGCTATTACAGATAGGGCAATAATTCAAAGTGCATTGTCCGTAGGAGGCCCTTGCGCATGAATCTGTGCAGCAGGAACGACATCGGACCACCAGGGGCCGAGAAAATTACAGATTTGCGGTATCCGTCACCCAAAGTCATGTAAAAATCCAGCATATATATGGAGCTTTCTCGGGTGCTATTACAGATAGCGCAATAAATCAAAGTGCATTGTCTGCAGGAGGCCCTGGCGCATGAATCTGTGCAGCGTGAACGACCTCGGAGCACCAAGGGCCTAGAAAGCCACAGTCTCATGTGGCTGTACACTCAGGGTTAGGGAAAAATCCAATATATATCTGGTGATATCTCGGATGCTATTACAGATAGCACAATAGATCAAAGTGCACTGCCTGTAGGAGGCCCTGGCGCATGAATCTGTGCAGCGGGAACGACCTCGGACCACCAGGGGCCGAGAAAACCACCGACACATGGGGCCGGAGACTCAGGGTCAGGGGAAAGTAATATATATATCTGGTGATATCTCGGGTGCTATTAGAGATAGCGCAATAATCCAAAGTGAATTATCTGCAGGAGGCCCTGGCGCATGCATCTGTGTAGCGGGAACGACCTCGGACCACCAGGGGCCGAGAAAACCACCGTCTCATGGGGCCGGACACTCAGGGTCAGGGGAAAATCCAATATATATCTGGTGATATCTCGGGTGCTATTAGAGATAGCGCAATAAATCAATGTGTATTGTCTGTAGGAGGCCCTTGCGCATGAATCTGTGCAGCAGGAACGACATAGGACCACCAGGGGCCGAGAAAATGACAGATATTCGGTATCCGTCACCCAATGTCATGTAAAAATCCAGCATAAATCTGGTGATACCTCGGGCTCTATTACAGATAGCGCGATAAATCAAAGTGCATTGTCTGCAGGAGGCCCTGGCGCATCAGTCTGTGCAGCGGGAACGACCTCGGACCTCCCGGGGCCGAGAAAACTACAGTCTCATGGGGCGGGACACTCAGGGTCAGGGAAAAATCCAATATATATCTTGTGATATCTCGGGTGCTATTAGAGATAGCGCAATAAATCAAAGTGCATTGTCTGCAGGAGGCCCTGGCGCATGCATCTGTGCAGCGGGAACGACCTCGGACCACCAGCGGCCGAGAAAACCACCGTCTCATGGGGCCGGACACTCAGGGTCGGGGAAAAATCCAATATATATCTGGTGATATCTCGGGTGCTATTACAGATAGCGCAATAAATCAAAGTGCATTGTCTGCAGGAGGCCCTGGCGCATGAATCTGTTCTGCGGTATCTACCTCGGTCCACCAGGGTCCGAGAAAATCACCGAAACATGGTGCCGGGCACCCAGGGTCAGGGAAAAATCCAATATATATCTGGTGATATCTCGGGTGCTATTACAGATAGCGCACTAAAACAAAGTGCATTGTCTGTAGGCGGCCCTGGCGCATGAATCTGGGCAGCGGGAACGACCTCGGACCACCAGGGGCCGAGAAAATTTCAGATTTTCGGTATCCGTCACCCAAAGTCATGTAAAAATCCAGCATATATATGGAGCTTTCTCGGGTGCTATTACAGATAGCGCAATAAATCAAAGTGCATTGTCTGCAGGAGGCCCTGGCGCATGAATCTGTGCAGCGGGAACGACCTCGGACCACCAGGGGCCGAGAAAACCACCGACACATGGGGCCGGAGACTCAGGGTCAGGGGAAAGTCCAATATATATCTTGTGATATCTCGGGTGCTATTAGAGATAGGGCAATAAACCAAAGTGAATTATCTATAGGAGGCCCAGGCGCATGTATCTGTGCAGCGGGAACGACCTCGGACCACCAGGTGCCGAGAAAACCACCGTCACATGGGGCCGGACTGTCAGTGTCAGGGAAATATCCAATATATATCTGGTGATATCTCGGGTGCTATTACAGATAGCGCAATAAATCAAAGTGCATTGTCTGCAGGAGGCCCTGGCGCATGAATCTGTGCAGCGGTATCTACCTCGGTCCACCAGGGTCCGAGGCAATCACCGAAACATGGTGCCGGGCACCCAGTGTCAGGGAAAAATCCCATATATATCTGTTGATATCTCGGGTGCTATTAGAGATAGCGCAATAAATCAAAGTGCATTGTCTGTAAGAGGCCATGGCGCATGAATCTGTGCAGCGGGAACGACCTCTGACCACCAGGGGCCGAGAAAACCACCGTCTCATGGGGCCGGACACTCAGGGTCGGGGAAAAATCCAATAATTATCTGGTGATATCTCGTGTGCTATTATAGATAGCGCAATAAACCAAAGTGAATTGTCTGCAGTAGGCCCTGGCCCATGCATCTGTGCAGCGGGAACGACCTCGGACCACCAGGGGCCGAGAAAACCACAGTCTCATGGGGCCGGACACTCAGGGTTAGGGAAAAATCCAATATATATCTGGTGATATCTCGGGTGCTATTACAGATAGCACAATAAATCAAAGTGCACTGTCTGTTGGAGGCCCTGGCGCATGAATCTGTGCAGCAGGAACGACCTCGCACCACCAGGGGCCGAGGCAACCACCGTCACATGGGGCCGGACACTCAGGGTCAGGGAAAAATCCAATATATATCTGGTGATATCTCGGGTGCCATTACAGATAGCGCAATGAATCAAAGTGCATTGTCTGTAGGAGGCCCTGGCGCATGAATGTGTGCAGCGGGAACGACCTCGGACCACCAGGGGCCGAGAAAACCACAGTCTCATGGGGCCGGACACTCAGGGTCTGGGGAAAATCCAATATATATCTGGTGATATCTCGGGTGCCATTACAGATAGCGCAATGAATCAAAGTGCATTGTCTGTAGGAGGCCCTGGCGCATGAATGTGTGCAGCGGGAACGACCTCGGACCACCAGGGGCCGAGAAAACCACAGTCTCATGGGGCCGGACACTCAGGGTCAGGGGAAAATCCAATATATATCTGGTGATATCTCGGGTGCTATTAGAGATAGCGCAATAAACCAAAGTGAATTATCTGCCGGAGGCCCTGGCGAATGAATCTGTGCAGCGGGAACGACCTCGGACCACCAGGGGCCGAGAAAACCACCGTCTCATGGGGCCGGACACTCAGGGTCAGGGAAAAATCCAATATATATCCGGTGATATCTCGGGTGCTATTAGAGATAGCGCAATAAACCAAAGTGAATTATCTGCAGGAGGCCCTGGCGCATGAATCTGTGCAGCGGGAACGACCTCGGACCACCAGGGGCCGAGAAAACCACCGTCTCATGGGGCCGGACACTCAGGGTCAGGGAAAAATCCAATATATATCCGGTGATATCTCGGGTGCTATTAGAGATAGCGCAATAAACCAAAGTGAATTATCTGCAGGAGGCCCTTGCGCATGAATCTGGGCAGCAGGAACGACATCGGACCACCAGGGGCCGAGAAAATTACAGATTTTCGGTATCCGTCACCCAAAGTCATGTAAAAATCCAGTATATATATGGAGCTTTTTCGGGTGCTATTACAGATAGCGCAATAAATCAAAGTGCATTGTCTGTAGGAGGCCCTGGCACATGAAACTGGGCAGCGGGAACAACCTCGGACCACCAGGGGCCGAGTAAACCACAGTCTCATGGGGCCGGACACTCAGGGTCAGGCAAAATCCAATATATATCTGGTGATATCTCGGGTGCTATTAGAGATAGCGCAATAAACCAAAGTGAATTATCTGCAGGAGGCGCTGGCGCATGAATGTCTGCAGCGGGAACGACCTCGGACCACCAGTGGCCGAGAAAACCACAGTCTCATGGGGCCGGACACTCAGGGTCAGGCAAAATCCAATATATATCTGGTGATATCTCGGGTGCTATTAGAGATACCGCAGTAAACCAAAGTGAATTATCTGCAGGAGGCCATGGCGCATGAATCTGTGCAGCGGGAACGACCTAGGACCACCAGGGGCGGAGAAAACCACCGTCTCATGGGGCCGGACACTCAGGGTCAGGGAAAAATCCAATATATATCTGGTAATATCTCGGGTGTTAAGAGAAATAGCGCAATAAATCAAAGTGCATTGTCTGTAGGAGGCACTGGCGAATGAATCTGTGCAGCAGGAACGACCTCGGACCACCAGGCGCCGAGAAAATTACAGATATTCGGAATACGTCACTCAAGGCCATGTAAAAATCTAGCATATATCTGGTGATATCTCGGGTGATATTAGAGATAGCGAAATAAATCAAAGTGCATTGTCTGCAGGAGGCCCTAGCGCATGAATCTGTGCAGTGAGAACGACCTCGGGCCAACAGGGGCCGAGAAAATCACCGTCTCATGGGGCCGGACTGTCAGGGTCAGGGAAAAATACAATATATATCTGGTGATATCTAGGGTGCTATTAGAGATAGCGCAATAAATCAATGTGCATTGTCTGCAGGAGGCCCTTGCGCATGAATCTGTGCAGCGGTATCTACCTCGGATCACCAGGGTCCGAGAAAATCACCGACACATGGGGCCGGGCACTCAGGGTCGGGGAAAAACCCAATATATATCTGGTGATATCTCGGGTGCTATTGGAGATAGCGCAATAAACCAAAGTGCATTGTCTGTAGGAGGCCACGGCGCAGGAATCTGTGCAGCGCGAACGACCTCGGACCACCAGGGGCGGAGATAACCACCGTCTCATGGGGCCGGGCACTCAGGGTCGGGGAAAAAACCAATATATATCTGGTGATATCTCGGGTGCTATTAGAGATAGCGCAATAAATCAAATTGCATTGTCTGTAGGAGGCCCTGGCGCATGAGTCGGTGCAGCGGGAACCACCTCGGACCCCCAGGGGCCGAGGCAACCACCGTCACATGGGGCCGGACACTCAGGGTCAGGGAAAAATCCAATATATATCTGGTGATATCTCGGGTGCTATTAGAGATAGCGCAATAAACCAAAGTGAATTATCTGCAGGAGGACCTGGCGCATGAATCTGTGCAACGGGAACGAACTCAGACCACCAGGGGCCGAGAAAACCATAGTCTCATGGGGCCGGACACTCAGGGTCAGGGGAAAATCCAGTATATATCGGGTGATATCTCGGGTGCTATTACAGATAGCGCAATAAGTCAAAGTGCATTGCCTGTAGGAGGCCCTGGCGCATGAATGTGTGCAGCGGGAACAACCTCGAACCACCAGGGGCCGAGAAAACCGCAGTCTCATGGGGCCGGGCACTCAGGTTAAGGGAAAAATCCAATATATATCTGTTGATATCTCGGCTGCTATTACAGATAGCGCAATGAATCAAAGTGCATTGTCTGTAGGAGGCCCTGGCGCATGAATCTGGGCAGCGGGAACGATCGCGGACCACCAGGGGCCGAGAAAACCACAGTCTCATGGGCCCGGGCACTCAGGGTCAGGGGAAAATCCAATATATATCTGACGATATCTCGGGTGCTATTAGAGATAGCGCAGTAAACGAAAGTGAATTATCTGCAGGAGACCATGGCGCATGAATCTGTGCAGCGGGATCGACCTCGGACCACCAGGGGCCGAGAAATCCACCGTCTCATGGGGCCGGACACTCAGGGTAAGGGAAAAATCCAATATATATCTGGCGATATCTTGGGTGCTATTACAGATAGCGCAATAAATCAAAGTGCATTGTCTGTAGGAGGCCCTGGCGCATGAATCTGGGCAGCGGGAACGACCTCGGACCACCAGGGGCCGAGAAAACCACAGTCTCATGGGGCCGGACACTCAGGGTCAGAGGAAAATCCAATATATACCTGGTGATATCTCGGATGCTATTAGAGATAGCGCAATAAACCAAAGTGAATTATCTGCAGGAGGCCCTGGCGCATGCACCTGAGCAGCGGGAACGACCTCGGACCACCAGGGGCCGAGAAAACCACCGTCTCATGGGGCCGGACGCTCAGGGTAAGGGAAAATTCCAATATATATCTGGCGATATCTCGTGTGCTATTACAGATAGCGCAATAAACCAAAGTGAATTATCTGCAGGAGGCGCTGGCGCATGAATGTCTGCAGCGGGAACGACCTCGGACCACCAGTGGCCGAGAAAACCACAGTCTCATGGGGCCGGACACTCAGGGTCAGGCAAAATCCAATATATATCTGGTGATATCTCGGGTGCTATTAGAGATACCGCAGTAAACCAAAGTGAATTATCTGCAGGAGGCCATGGCGCATGAATCTGTGCAGCGGGAACGACCTAGGACCACCAGGGGCGGAGAAAACCACCGTCTCATGGGGCCGGACACTCAGGGTCAGGGAAAAATCCAATATATATCTGGTGATATCTCGGGTGGTAAGAGAAATAGCGCAATAAATCAAAGTGCATTGTCTGTAGGAGGCACTGGCGAATGAATCTGTGCAGTGAGAACGACCTCGGGCCAACAGGGGCCGAGAAAATCACCGTCTCATGGGGCCGGACTGTCAGGGTCAGGGAAAAATCCAATATATATCTGGTGATATCTAGGGTGCTATTAGAGATAGCGCAATAAATCAATGTGCATTGTCTGCAGGAGGCCCTTGCGCATGAATCTGTGCAGCGGTATCTACCTCGGATCACCAGGGTCCGAGAAAATCACCGACACATGGGGCCGGGCACTCAGGGTCGGGGAAAAACCCAATATATATCTGGTGATATCTCGGGTGCTATTAGAGATAGCGCAATAAATCAAATTGCATTGTCTGTAGGAGGCCCTGGCGCATGAGTCGGTGCAGCGGGAACCACCTCGGACCCCCAGGGGCCGAGGCAACCACCGTCACATGGGGCCGGACACTCAGGGTCATGGAAAAATCCAATATATATCTGGTGATATCTCGGGTGCTATTAGAGATAGCGCAGTAAACGAAAGTGAATTATCTGCAGGAGGCCATGGCGCATGAATCTATGCAGCGGGATCGACCTCGGACCACCAGGGGCCGAGAAAACCATAGTCTCATGGGGCCGGACACTCAGGGTCAGGGGAAAATCCAATATATATCTGGCGATATCTCGTGTGCTATTACAGGTAGCGCATTAAGTCAAAGTGCATTGTCTGTAGGAGGCCCTGGAGCATGAATGTGTGCAGCGGGAACGACCTCGGACCACCAGGGGCCGAGAAAACCACAGTCTCATGGGGCCCGACACTCAGGGTCTGGGAAAAATCCAATATATATCTGGTGATATCTCGGGTGCTATTAGAGATAGCGCAATAAACCAAAGTGAATTATCTGCAGGAGGCCCTGGCGCATGAATCTGTGCAGCGGGAACGACCTCGGACCACCAGGCGCCGAGAAAACCACCGTCTCATGGGGCCGGACACTCAGGGTCAGCGAAAAATCCAATATATATCCGGTGATATCTCGGGTGCTATTAGAGATAGCGCAATAAACCAAAGTGAATTATCTGCAGGAGGCCCTGGCGCATGAATCTGTGCAGCGGGAACGACCTCGGACCACCAGGGGCCGAGAAAACCACCGTCTCATGGGGCCGGGCACTCAGGGTAAGGGAAAAATCCAATATATATCTGGTGATATCTCGGGTGCTATTACAGATAGCGCAATGAATCAAAGTGCATTGTCTGTAGGAGGCCCTCGCGCATGAATCTGGGCAGCGGGAACGACCGCGGACCACCAGGGGCCGAGAAAACCACAGTCTCATGGGGCCGGGCACTCAGGGTCAGGGGAAAATTCAATATACATCTGGTGATATCTCGGGTGCTATTAGAGATAGCGCAGTAAACGAAAGTGAATTTTCTGCAGGAGGCCATGGCGCATGAATCTATGCAGCGGGATCGACCTCGGACCACCAGGGGCCGAGGAAACCACCGTCTCATGGGGCCGGACACTCAGGGTCAGGGAAAAATCCAATATATATCTGGTGATATCTCGGGTGCTATTACAGATAGCGCAATAAGTCAAAGTGCATTGTCTGTAGGAGGCCCTGGCGCATGAATGTGTGCAGCGGGAACGACCTCGGACCACCAGGGGCCGAGAAAACCACAGTCTCATGGGGCCGGACACTCAGGGTAAGGGAAAAATCCAATACATATCTGGTGCTTTCTCGGGTGCTATTGCAGATAGCGCAATAAATCAAAGTGCATTGTCTGCAGCAGGCCCTTCCGAATGAATCTGTGCAGCGGGAACGACCTCGGATTACCAGGTTCCGAGAAAACCACCGACACATGGGGCCGGACACTCAGGGTCAGGGAAAAATCAAATATATATCTGGTGATATTTCGGGTGCTATTAGAGATATCGCAATAAATCAAAGTGCATTGTCCGTAGGAGGCCCTTGCGCATGAACCTGTGCAGCAGGAACGACATCGGACCACCAGGGGCCGAGAAAATTACAGATTTTCGGTATCCGTCACCCAAAGTCATGTAAAAATCCAGTATATATATGGAGCTTTTTCGGGTGCTATTACAGATAGCGCAATAAATCAAAGTGCATTGTCTGTAGGAGGCCCTGGCACATGAAACTGGGCAGCGGGAACAACCTCGGACCACCAGGGGCCAAAGTAAACCACCGTCTCATGGGGCCGGACACTCAGGGTCAGGGGAAAATCCAATATATATCTGGTGATATCTCGGGTGCTATTAGAGATAGCGCAATAAACCAAAGTGAATTATCTGCAGGAGGCCCTGGCGCATGAATGTCTGCAGCGGGAACGACCTCGGACCACCAGGGGCCGAGAAAACCACAGTCTCATGGGGCCGGACACGCAGGGTCAGGCAAAATCCAATATATATCTGGTGATATCTCGGGTGCTATTAGAGATAGCGCAGTATACCAAAGTGAATTATCTGCAGGAGGCCATGGCGCATGAATCTGTGCAGCGGGAACGACCTAGGACCACCAGGGGCCGAGACAACCACCGTCTAATGGGGCCGGACACTCAGGGTCAGGGGAAAATCAAATATATATCTGGTGATATCTCGGGTGCTATTAGAGATAGCGCAATAAACCAAAGTGAATTATCTGCAGGAGGCCCTGGCGCATGCACATGAGCAGCGGGAACGACCTCGGACCACCAGGGGCCGAGAAAACCACCGTCTCATGGGGCCGGACTCTCAGGGTAAGGGAAAAGTCCAATATATATCTGGTGATATCTCGGGTGCTATTACAGATAGCGCAAAAAATCAAAGTGCATTGTCTGTAGGAGGCCGTGGCGCATGAATCTGGGCAGCGGGAACGACCTCGGACAACCAGGGGCAGAGGAAACCACCGTCTCATGGGGCCGGACACTCAGGGTCAGGGGAAAATCAAATATATATCTGGTGATATCTCGGGTGCTATTAGAGATAGCGCAATAAACCAAAGTGAATTATCTGCAGGAGGCCCTGGCGCATGAATCTGTGCCGCTGGAACGACCTCGGACCACCAGGGGCCGAGAAAACCACCGTCTCATGGGGCCGGAAACTCAGGGTACGGGAAAAATCCAATATAAATCTGGTGATAACCCGGGTGCTATTACAGATAGAGCAATAACACAAAGTGCATTGTCCGTAGGAGGCTCTTGCGCATGAATCTGTGCTGCAATAACGACATCGGACCACCAGGGGCCGAGAAAATTACAGATTTTCTGTATCCGTCACCCAAAGTCATGTAAAAATCCAGAATATATATGGTGCTTTCTCGGGTGCTATTACAGATAGCGCAATAAATCAAAGTGCATTGTCTGTAGGAGACCCTGGCGCATGAATCTGGGCAGCGGGGACGACCTCGGACCACCAGGGGACTTGAAAACCAACGTATCATGGGGCCGGACACTTAGGGTCAGGGGAAATTCCAATATATATCAGGTGATATCTCGGGTGCTATTAGAGATAGAGCAATGAACCAAAGTGAATTATGTGTAGGAGGCCCTGGCGCATGAATCTGTGCAGAGGGAACGTCCTCGGACCACCAGGGGCCGAGAAAACCACCGTCTCATGGGGCCGGACACTCAGGGTCAGGGGAAAATCCAATATATGTCTGGTGATATCTCGGGCGCTATTACAGATAGCGCAATAATTCAAAGTGAATTATCTGCAGGGGGCCCTGGCGCATGAATCTGTGCAGCGGGATCGACCTTGGACCCCGAGGGGCCGAGAAAACCACCGTCTCATGGGGCCGGACACTCAGGGTAAGGGAAAAATCCAATATATATCTGGTGCTTTCTCGGGTGCTATTACAGATAGCGCAATAAATCAAATTGCATTGTCTGCAGCAGGCCCTTCCGAATGAATCTGTGCAGCGGGAACGACCTCGGATTACCAGGTTCCGAGAAAACCACCGTCTCATGGGGCCGGACACTCAGGTTCAGGGGAAAATCCAATATATGTCTGGTGATATCTCGGGCGCTATTACAGATAGCGCAATAAATCAAAGTGCATTGTCTGTAGCAGGCCGTGGCGCATGAATCTGGGCAGCGGGAACGACCTCGGACAACCAGGGGCCGAGAAAACCAACGTCTCATGGGGCCGGAAACTCAGGGTACGGGAAAAATCCAATATAAATCTGGTGATAACCCGGGTGCTATTACAGATAGCGCAATAAATCAAAGTGCATTGTCTGTAGGAGGCCCTGGCGCATGCATCTGTGCAGCGAGAACGACCTCGGACAACCAGGGGCCGAGAAAACCAACGTCTCATGGGGCCGGACACTTAGGGTCAGGGGAAATTCCAATATATATCAGGTGATATCTCGGGTGCTATTAGAGATAGAGCAATGAACCAAAGTGAATTATGTGTAGGAGGCCCTGGCGCATGAATCTGGGCAGCGGGAACGACCTCGGACCACCAGGGGCCGAGAAAACCACCGTCTCATGGGGCCGGACTCTCAGGGTAAGGGAAAAATCCAATATATATCTGGTGATATCTCGGGTGCTATTACAGATAGCGCAAAAAATCAAAGTGCATTGTCTGTAGGAGGCCGTGGCGCATGAATCTGGGCAGCGGGAACGACCTCGGACAACCAGGGGCAGAGGAAACCACCGTCTCATGGGGCCGTACACTCCGGGTCAGTGAAAAATCCAATATATATCTGGTGATATTTGGGGTGCTATTAGAGATAGCGCAATAAACCAAAGCGAATTATCAGCAGGAGGCTCTGGCAAATGAATCTGTGCAGCAGGAACGACCTCGGACCACCAGGGGCCGAGAAAATTACAGATATTCGGAATCCGTCACCCAAGGACATGTAAAAATCCAGCATATATCTGGTGATATCTCGGGTGCTATTAGAGATAGCGCAATAAACCAAAGTGAATTATCTGCAGGAGGCCCTGGCGAATGAATCTGTGCAGCCGGAACGACCTCGGACAACCAGGGGCCGAGAAAACCACAGTCTCATGGGGCCGGACACTCAGGGTCAGGGAAAAATCCAATATATATCTGGTGATATCTCGGGTGCTATTAGAGATAGCGCAATAAATCAAAGTGCATTGCCTGTAGGAGGCCCTGATGCATGAATCTGTGCAGCGGGAACGACCTCGGACCACCAGGGGCCGAGAAAACCACGGTCTCATGGGGCCGGACACTCAGGGTCAGGGGAAAATCCAATATATATCTGGTGATATCTCGGGTGCTATTAGAGATAGCGCAATAAATCAAAGTGAATTATCTGCAGGGGGCCCTGGCGCATGAATCTGTGCAGCGGGATCGACCTCGGACCACCAGGGGCCGAGAATATCACCGTCTCATGGGGCCGGACTGTTAGTGTCGGGGAAAAATCCAATATATATCTGTTGATATCTCGGGTGCTATTAGAGATAGTGCAATAAATCAAAGCGCATTGTCTGCAGGAGGCCCTAGCGCATGAATCTGTGCAGCGGGAACGACCTCGGACCACGAGGGACCGAGAATACCATTGACACATGGGGCCGGACACTCAGGGTCCGGGGAAAATCCAATATATATATGGTGATATCTCGGGAGCTATTACAGTTGGCGCAATAAATCAAAGTGAATTATCTGCGGGGGCCCTGGCGCATACATCTGTGCAGCGGGAACGACCTCTGGCCACCAGGGCCGAGAAAAAAACCGTCTCATGTGGTCGGACTGTCAGGGTCAGGGAAAAATCCAATATATATCTGTTGATATCTCGGGTGCTATTAGAGATAGCGCAATATATCAAAGTGAATTATCTGCAGGGGGCCCTGGCGCATGAATCTGAGCAGCGGGAACGACCTCGGACCACGAGGGACCGAGAAAACCATCGACACATTGGGCCGGACACTCAGGGTCAGGGGAAAATCCAACATATATATGGTGATATCTCGGGAGCTATTACAGTTGGCGCAATAAATCAAAGTGAATTATATACAGGGGGCCCTGGCCCATGAAGCTGTGCAGCCTGATCGACTTCGGACCACGAGGGACCGAGAAAACCAACGACACATGGGGCCGGACTGTCAGGGTCAGGGAAAAATCCAATATATATCTGGTGATATCTCAGGTGCAATTACAGATATCGCAATAAATCAAAGTGCATTGTCTGCAGGAGGTCCTGGCGCATGAATCTGTGCAGCGGGAACTACCGCAGACCGCCAGGGGCCGTGAAAACCACCGTCTCATGGGGTCGGACACTCAGGGTCAGAGAAAAATCCAATATAAATCTGGTGATATCTCGGGTGCTATTAGAGATAGCGCTCTAAATCAGAATGCATTGTATGTAGGAGGCCCTGGCGCATGAATCAGTTTAGCGGGATCGGCCTCGGACCACCAGGGGCCGAGAAAATCACCGTCTCATGGGGCCGGACTGTCAGGGTCAGGGAAAAATCCAATATATATCTGGTGATATCTCGGGTGCTATTAGAGATAGCGCAATAAATCAAAGTGAATTATCTGCGGGGGCCCTGGCGCATGAATCTGTGCAGCGGGATCGACCTCGGACCACGAGGGACCGAGAAAACCATCGACACATGGGGCCGGACTGTCAGGGTCAAGGAAAAATCCAATATATATCTGGTGATATCTCGGGTGCTATCAGAGATAGCGCAATAAATCAAAGTGCATTGTCTGCAGGAGGCCCTGGCGCATGAATCTGTGCAGCGGGAACGACCTCGGGCCACCAGGGCCGAGAAAAAAACCGTCTCATGGGGTCGGACTGTCAGGGTCAGGGAAAAATCCAATATATATCTGTTGATATCTCGGGTGCTATTAGAGATAGCGCAATATATCAAAGTGAATTATCTGCAGGGGGCCCTGGCGCATGAGTCTGTGCAGCGGGATCGACCTCGGACCACCAGGGGCCGAGAAAATCACTGTCTCATGGGGCCGGACTGTCAGGGTCAGGGAAAAATCCAATATATATCTGGTGATATCACGGGTGCTATTAGAGATAGCGCAATAAATCAAAGCGCATTGTCTGCAGGAGGCCCTAGCGCATGAATCTGTGCAGCGGGAACGACCTCGGACCACGAGGGACCGAGAAAACCATCGACACATGGGGCCGGACACTCAGGGTCCGGGGAAAATCCAATATATATATGGTGATATCTCGGGAGCTATTACAGTTGGCGCAATAAATCAAAGTGAATTATCTGCGGGGGCCCTGGCGCATGAATCTGTGCAGCGGGCTCGACCTCGGACCACGAGGGACCGAGAAAACCATCGACACATGGGGCCGGACTGTCAGGATCAGGGAAAAATCCAATATATATCTGGTGATATCTCGGGTGCTATTAGAGATAGCGCAATAAACCAAAGTGAATTATCTATAGGAGGCCCAGGCGCATGAATCTGTGCAGCTGGAACGACCTCGGACAACCAGGGGCCGAGAAAACCACCGTCTCATGGGGCCGGACTGTCAGGGTCAAGGAAAAATCCAATATAAATCTGGTGATATCTCGGGTGCTATTAGAGATAGAGCAATAAATCAAAGTGCATTGTCTGCAGGAGGCCCTAGCGCATGCATCTGTGCAGCGGGAACGACCTCGGACCACCAGGGGCAGAGAAAACTACCGTCTCATGGGGTCGGACACTCAGGGTCAGGGAAAAATCCAATATATATCTGGTGATATCTCGGCTGCTATTAGAGATAGCGCAATAAATCAAAGTGAATTATCTGCAGGGGGCCCTGGCGCATGAATCTGTGCAGCGGGATCGACCTCGGACCACCAGGGGCCGAGAAAATCACCGTCTCATGGGGCCGGACTGTCAGGGTCAGGGAAAAATCCAATATATATGTGGTGATATCTCGGGTGCTATTACAGATAGCGCAATAAATCAAAGTGCATTGTCTGTAGGAGGCCCTGGCGCATGAATCTGTGCAGCGGGATCGGCCTCGGACCACCAGGGGCCGAGAAAATCACCGTCTCATGGGGCCGGACTGTCAGGGTCAGGGAAAAATCCAATATATATCTGGTGATATCTCGGGTGCTATTAGAGATAGCGCAATAAATCAAAGTGAATTATCTGCAGGAGGCCCTGGCGCATGAATCTGTGCCGCTGGAACGACCTCGGACCACCAGGGGCCGAGAAAACCACCGTCTCATGGGGCCGGAAACTCAGGGTACGGGAAAAATCCAATATAAATCTGGTGATAACCCGGGTGCTATTACAGATAGCGCAATAAATCAAAGTGCCTTGTCTGTATGAGGCCCTGGCGCATGCATCTGTGCAGCGGGAACGACCTCGAACAACCAGGGGCCGAGAAAACCATCGTCTCATGGGGCCGGACACTCAGGGTCAGGGAAAAATCAAATATATATCCGGTGATAACTCGGGTGCTATTAGAGATAGAGCAATAAAACAAAGTGCATTGTCCGTAGGAGGCTCTTGCGCATGAATCTGTGCTGCAATAACGACATCGGACCACCAGGGGCCGAGAAAATTACAGATTTTCTGTATCCGTCACCCAAAGTCATGTAAAAATCCAGAATATATATGGTGCTTTCTCGGGTGCTATTACAGATAGCGCAATAAATCAAAGTGCATTGTCTGTAGGAGACCCTGGCGCATGAATCTGGGCAGCGGGGACGACCTCGGACCACCAGGGGACTTGAAAACCAACGTCTCATGGGGCCGGACACTTAGGGTCAGGGAAATTCCAATATATATCAGGTGATATCTCGGGTGCTATTAGAGATAGAGCAATGAACCAAAGTGAATTATGTGTAGGAGGCCCTGGCGCATGAATCTGTGCAGAGGGAACGTCCTCGGACCACCAGGGGCCGAGAAAACCACCGTCTCATGGGGCCGGACACTCAGGGTCAGGGGAAAATCCAATATATGTCTGGTGATATCTCGGGCGCTATTACAGATAGCGCAATAAATCAAAGTGAATTATCTGCAGGGGGCCCTGGCGCATGAATCTGTGCAGCGGGATCGACCTTGGACCCCGAGGGGCCGAGAAAACCACCGTCTCATGGGGCCGGACACTCAGGGTCAGGGGAAAATCAAATATATATCTGGTGATATCTCCTGTGCTATTAGAGATAGCGCAATAAACCAAAGTGAATTATCTGCAGGAGGCCCTGGCGCATGAATCTGTGCAGCGTGAACGACCTTGGACCACCAGGGGCCGAGAAAACCACCGTCTCATGGGGCCCTACACTCCGGGTCAGTGAAAAATCCAATATATATCTGGTGATATCTCGGATGCTATTAGAGATAGCGCAATAAACCAAAGTGAATTATCTGCAGGAGGCCCTTGCGCATGAATCTGTGCAGCAGGAACGACATCGGACCACCAGGGGCCGAGAAAACCATCGACACATGGGGCCGGACTGTCAGGGTCAAGGAAAAATCCAATATATATCTGGTGATATCTCGGGTGCTATTACAGATAGCGCAATAAATCAAAGTGAATTATTTGCAGGGGGCCCTGGCGCATGAATCTGTGCAGCGGGATCGACCTTGGACCCCGAGGGGCCGAGAAAACCACCGTCTCATGGGGCCGGACACTCAGGGTAAGGGAAAAATCCAATATATATCTGGTGCTTTCTCGGGTGCTATAACAGATAGCGCAATAAATCAAATTGCATTGTCTGCAGCAGGCCCTTCCGAATGAATCTGTGCAGCGGGAACGACCTCGGATTACCAGGTTCCGAGAAAACCACCGTCTCATGGGGCCGGACACTCAGGGTCAGGGGAAAATCCAATATATGTCTGGTGATATCTCGGGCGCTATTACAGATAGCGCAATAAATCAAAGTGCATTGTCTGTAGGAGGCCGTGGCGCATGAATCTG
This sequence comes from Nomia melanderi, assembly GCF_051020985.1. Lineage (NCBI taxonomy): Eukaryota > Metazoa > Arthropoda > Insecta > Hymenoptera > Halictidae > Nomia > Nomia melanderi. Next base: position 2,888,179 of record NW_027475130.1, read on the forward strand.
GGCAGCGGGAACGACCTCGGACAACCAGGGGCCGAGAAAACCAACGTCTCATGGGGCCGGAAACTCAGGGTACGGGAAAAATCCAATATAAATCTGGTGATAACCCGGGTGCTATTACAGATAGCGCAATAAATCAAAGTGCATTGTCTGTAGGAGGCCCTGGCGCATGCATCTGTGCAGCGGGAACGACCTCGGACAACCAGGGGCCGAGAAAACCAACGTCTCATGGGGCCGGACACTTAGGGTCAGGGGAAATTCCAATATATATCAGGTGATATGTCGGGTGCTATTAGAGATAGAGCAACGAACCAAAGTGAATTATGTGTAGGAGGCCCTGGCGCATGAATCTGGGCAGCGGGAACGACCTCGGACCACCAGGGGCCGAGAAAACCACCGTCTCATGGGGCCGGACTCTCAGGGTAAGGGAAAAATCCAATATATATCTGGTGATATCTCGGGTGCTATTACAGATAGCGCAAAAAATCAAAGTGCATTGTCTGTAGGAGGCCGTGGCGCATGAATCTGGGCAGCGGGAACGACCTCGGACAACCAGGGGCAGAGGAAACCAGCGTCTCATGGGGCCGTACACTCCGGGTCAGTGTAAAATCCAATATATATCTGGTGATATTTGGGGTGCTATTAGAGATAGCGCAATAAACCAAAGCGAATTATCAGCAGGAGGCTCTGGCAAATGAATCTGTGCTGCAGGAACGACCTCGGACCACCAGGGGCCGAGAAAATTACAGATATTCGGAATCCGTCACCCAAGGACATGTAAAAATCCAGCATATATCTGGTGATATCTCGGGTGCTATTAGAGATAGCGCAATAAACCAAAGTGAATTATCTGCAGGAGGCCCTGGCGAATGAATCTGTGCAGCCGGAACGACCTCGGACAACCAGGGGCCGAGAAAACCACAGTCTCATGGGGCCGGACACTCAGGGTCAGGGAAAAATCCAATATATATCTGGTGATATCTCGGGTGCTATTAGAGATAGCGCAATAAATCAAAGTGCATTGCCTGTAGGAGGCCCTGATGCATGAATCTGTGCAGCGGGAACGACCTCGGACCACCAGGGGCCGAGAAAACCACGGTCTCATGGGGCCGGACACTCAGGGTCAGGGGAAAATCCAATATATATCTGGTGATATCTCGGGTGCTATTAGAGATAGCGCAATAAATCAAAGTGAATTATCTGCAGGGGGCCCTGGCGCATGAATCTGTGCAGCGGGATCGACCTCGGACCACCAGGGGCCGAGAATATCACCGTCTCATGGGGCCGGACTGTTAGTGTCGGGGAAAAATCCAATATATATCTGTTGATATCTCGGGTGCTATTAGAGATAGCGCAAGCAATCAAAGTGGATTAGCTGCAGGGGGCCCTGGCGCATGAATCTGTGCAGAGGGCACGACCTCGGATCACCAGGGGCCGAGAAAACCATTGATACATGGGGCCGGACACTCAGGGTCCGGGGAAAATCCAATATATATATGGTGATATCTTGGGAGCTATTACAGTTGGCGCAATAAATCAAAGTGAATTATCTGCGGGGGGCCCTGGCGCATGAATCTGTGCAGCGGGCTCGACCTCGGACCACGAGGGACCGAGAAAACCATCGACACATGGGGCCGGACTGTCAGGATCAGGGAAAAATCCAATATATATCTGGTGATATCTCGGGTGCTATTAGAGATAGCGCAATAAATCAAAGTGCATTGTCTGCAGGAGGCCCTAGCGCATGTATCTGAGCAGCGGGAACGACCTCGGACCACGAAGGACCGAGAAAACCATCGACACATTGGGCCGGACACTCAGGGTCAGGGGAAAATCCAATATATATATGGTGATATCTCGGGAGCTATTAAAGTTGGCGCAATAAATCAAAGTGAATTATATGCAGGGGGCCCTGGCGCATGAAGCTGTGCAGCGTGATCGACTTCGGACCACGAGGGACCGAGAAAACCAACGACACATGGGGCCGGTCTGTCAGGGTCAGGGAAAAATCCAATATATATCTGGTGATATCTCAGGTGCAATTACAGATATCGCAATAAATCAAAGTGCATTGTCTGCAGGAGGCCCTGGCGCATGAATCTGTGCAGCGGGAACTACCGCAGACCGCCAGGGGCCGAGAAAACCACCGTCTCATGGGGTCGGACACTCAGGGTCAGAGAAAAATCCAATATAAATCTGGTGATATCTCGGGTGCTATTAGAGATAGCGCTCTAAATCAGAATGCATTGTATGTAGGAGGCCCTGGCGCATGAATCTGTTTAGCGGGATCGGCCTCGGACCACCAGGGGCCGAGAAAATCACCGTCTCATGGGGCCGGACTGTCAGGGTCAGGGAAAAATCCAATATATATCTGGTGATATCACGGGTGCTATTAGAGATAGCGCAATAAATCAAAGCGCATTGTCTGCAGGAGGCCCTAGCGCATGAATCTGTGCAGCGGGAACGACCTCGGACCACGAGGGACCGAGAAAACCATCGACACATGGGGCCGGACACTCAGGGTCCGGAGATAATCCAATATATATATGGTGATATCTCGGGAGCTATTACAGTTGGCGCAATAAATCAAAGTGAATTATCTGCGGGGGCCCTGGCGCATACATCTGTGCAGCGGGAACGACCTCTGGCCACCAGGGCCGAGAAAAAAACCGTCTCATGTGGTCGGACTGTCAGGGTCAGTGAAAAATCCAATATATATCTGTTGATATCTCGGGTGCTATTAGAGATAGCGCAATATATCAAAGTGAATTATCTGCAGGGGGCCCTGGCGCATGAATCTGTGCAGCGGGATCGACCTCGGACCACCAGGGGCCGAGAAAACCACCGTCTCATGGGGCCGGACTGTCAGGGTCAAGGAAAAATCCAATATAAATCAGGTGATATCTCGGGTGCTATTAGAGATAGAGCAATAAATCAAAGTGCATTGTCTGCAGGAGGCCCTCGCGCATGCATCTGTGCAGCGGGAACGACCTCGGACCACCAGGGGCAGAGAAAACTACCGTCTCATGGGGTCGGACACTCAGGGTCAGGGAAAAATCCAATATATATCTGGTGATATCTCGGGTGCTATTAGAGATAGCGCAATAAATCAAAGTGCATTGTCTGCAGGAGGCCCTAGCGCATGAATCTGAGCAGCGGGAACGACCTCGGACCACGAGGGACCGAGAAAACCATCGACACATTGGGCCGGACACTCAGGGTCAGGGGAAAATCCAACATATATATGGTGATATCTCGGGAGCTATTACAGTTGGCGCAATAAATCAAAGTGAATTATATGCAGGGGGCCCTGGCCCATGAAGCTGTGCAGCGTGATCGACTTCGGACCACGAGGGACCGAGAAAACCAACGACACATGGGGCCGGACTGTCAGGGTCAGGGAAAAATCCAATATATATCTGGTGATATCTCAGGTGCAATTACAGATATCGCAATAAATCAAAGTGCATTGTCTGCAGGAGGCCCTGGCGCATGAATCTGTGCAGCGGGAACTACCGCAGACTGCCAGGGGCCGAGAAAACCACCGTCTCATGGGGCCGGACTGTCAGGGTCAGGGAAGAATCCAATATATATCTGGTGATATCTCGGGTGCTATTAGAGATAGCGGAATAAATCAAAGTGAATTATCTGCGGGGGCCCTGGCGCATGAATCTGTGCAGCGGGATCGACCTCGGACCACGAGGGACCGAGAAAACCATCGACACATGGGGCCGGACTGTCAGGGTCAAGGAAAAATCCAATATATATCTGGTGATATCTCGGGTGCTATCAGAGATAGCGCAATAAATCAAAGTGCATTGTCTGCAGGAGGCCCTGGCGCATGAATCTGTGCAGCGGGAACGACCTCGGGCCACCAGGGCCGAGAAAAAAACCGTCTCATGGGGTCGGAGTGTCAGGGTCAGGGAAAAATCCAATATATATCTGTTGATATCTCGGGTGCTATTAGAGATAGCGCAATATATCAAAGTGAATTATCTGCAGGGGGCCCTGGCGCATGAGTCTGTGCAGCGGGATCGACCTCGGACCACCAGGGGCCGAGAAAATCACTGTCTCATGGGGCCGGACTGTCAGGGTCAGGGAAAAATCCAATATATATCTGGTGATATCACGGGTGCTATTAGAGATAGCGCAATAAATCAAAGCGCATTGTCTGCAGGAGGCCCTAGCGCATGAATCTGTGCAGCGGGAACGACCTCGGACCACGAGGGACCGAGAAAACCATCGACACATGGGGCCGGACACTCAGGGTCCGGGGAAAATCCAATATATATATGGTGATATCTCGGGAGCTATTACAGTTGGCGCAATAAATCAAAGTGAATTATCTGCGGGGGCCCTGGCGCATGAATCTGTGCAGCGGGCTCGACCTCGGACCACGAGGGACCGAGAAAACCATCGACACATGGGGCCGGACTGTCAGGATCAGGGAAAAATCCAATATATATCTGGTGATATCTCGGGTGCTATTAGAGATAGCGCAATAAACCAAAGTGAATTATCTATAGGAGGCCCAGGCGCATGAATCTGTGCAGCTGGAACGACCTCGGACAACCAGGGGCCGAGAAAACCACCGTCTCATGGGGCCGGACTGTCAGGGTCAAGGAAAAATCCAATATAAATCTGGTGATATCTCGGGTGCTATTAGAGATAGAGCAATAAATCAAAGTGCATTGTCTGCAGGAGGCCCTAGCGCATGCATCTGTGCAGCGGGAACGACCTCGGACCACCAGGGGCAGAGAAAACTACCGTCTCATGGGGTCGGACACTCAGGGTCGGGGAAAAATCCAATATATATCTGGTGATATCTCGGGTGGTATTACAGATAGCGCAATAAACCAAAGTGAATTGTCTGCAGGAAGCCCTGGCGCATGAATCTGTTCAGCGAGATCGACTTCGGACCACGATAGACCGAGAAAACCATCGACACATGGGGCCGGACTGTCAGGGTCAGGGAAAAATCCAATATATATCTGGTGATATCTCGGGTGCTATTAGAGATAGCGCAATAAACCAAAGTGCATTGTCTGCAGGAGGCCCTGGCGCATGAATCTGTGCAGCGGGAACGACCTCGGACTATCAGGGGCCGAGAAAACCACCGTCTCATGGGGTCGGACACTCAGGGTCAGGGAAAAATCCAATATATATCTGGTGATATCTCGGGTGCTATTAGAGATAGCGCAATAAATCAGAGTGCATTTTCTGGAGGAGGCCCTAGCATATGAATCTGTGCAGCGGGAACGACCTCGGACAGCCAGGGGCCGAGAAAACAACCGTCTCATGGGGTCGGACACTCTGGGTCAGGGAAAAATCCAATATATATCTGGTGATATCTCGGGTGCTATTACAGATAGCGCAATAAATCAAAGTGCATTGTCTGTAGGAGGCCCTGGCGCATGAATCTGTGCAGTGGGAACGACCTCGGACCACCAGGGGCCGAGAAAACTACCGTCTCATGGGGCCAGACACTCAGGGTCATGGAAAAATCCAATATATATCTGGTGATATCTCGGGTGCTATTAAGGATAGCGCAATAAACCAAAGTGCATTGTCTGCAGGAGGCCCTGGCGCATGAATCTGTGCAGCGGGAATGACCTCGGACTACCAGGGGCCGAGAAAACCACCGTCTCATGGGGTCGGACACTCAGGGTCAGCGAAAAATCCAATATATATCTGGTGATATCTCGGGTGCTATTATAGATAGCGCAATAAATCAAAGTGCATTGTCTGTAGGAAGCCCTGGCGCATGAATCTCTGCAGCGGGGTCGACCTCAGACCACCAGGGGCCGAGAAAATCACCGGCCCATGGGGCCGGACTGTCAGGGTCAGGGAAAAATCCAATATATATCTGGTGATATCTCGGTTGCTATTAGAGATAGCGCATTAAATCAAAGTGAATTATCTGCAGGGGGCCCTGGCGCATGAATCTGTGCAGCGGGAACGACCTCGGACCACCAGGGGCCGAGAAAATCACCGTCTCATGGGGCCGGACTGTCAGGGCCAGGAAAAATCCGATATATATCTGGTGATATCTCGGGTGCTATTAGAGATAGAGCAATAAATCAAAGTGCATTGTCTGTAGGAGGCACTGGCGAATGAATCTGTGCAGCAGGAACTACCTCGGACCTCCAGGGGCCGAGAAAATTACAGATATTCGGAATCCGTCACCCAAGGTCATGTAAAAATCCAGCATATATCTGGTGATATCTCGGGTGCTATTACAGATAGCGCAATGAACCAAAGTGAATTGTCTGCAGGGGGCACTGGCGCACGAACCTGTGCAGCGGGGTCGACCTCGGACCACCAGGGGCCGAGAAAACCACCGAAACATGGGGACGGACACTCAGGGTCGGGGAAAAATTCAATATATATCTGGTGATATCTCGGGTGCTATTACAGATAGCGCAATAAACCAAAGTAAATTGTCTGCAGGAAGCCCTGGCGCATGAATCTGTTCAGCGGGATCGACTTCGGACCACGATAGACCGAGAAAACCATCGACACATGGGGCCAGACTGTCAGGGTCAGGGAAAAATCCAATATATATCTGGTGATATCTCGGGTGCTATTAGAGATAGCGCAATAAACCAAAGTGCATTGTCTGCAGGAGGCCCTGGCGCATGAATCTGTGCAGCGGGAACGACCTCGGACTACCAGGGGCCGAGAAAACCACCGTCTCATGGGGTCGGACACTCAGGGTCAGGGAGAAATCCAATATATATCCTTTGATATCTCGGGTGCTATTATAGATAGCGCAATAAATCAAAGTGCATTGTCTGTAGGAGGCCCTGGCGCATGAATCTGTGCAGCAGGAACGATCTCGGAGCACCAGGGGCCGAGAAAACCACCGTCTCATGGGGCCGGACACTCAGGGTCAGGGGAAAATCCAATATATATCTAGTGATATCTCGGGTGCTATTACAGATAGCGCAATAAATCAAAGTGCATTTTCTGTAGCAGGCCCTGGCGCATGAATCTGTGCAGCGGGAACGACCTCGGACTACCAGGGGCCGAGAAAACCACCGTCTCATGGGGTCGGACTGTCAGGGTCGGGGAAAAATCCAATATATATCTGGTGATATCTCGGGTGCTATTATAGATAGCGCAATAAATCAAAGTGCATTGTCTATAGGAGGCCCTGGCGCATGAATCTCTGCAGCGGGATCGACCTCAGACCACCAGGGGCCGAGAAAATCACCGTCACATGGGGCCGGACTGTCAGGGTCAGGGAAAAATCCAATATATATCTGGTGATATCTCGGGTGCTATTAGAGATAGCGCAATAAATCAAAGTGAATTATCTGCAGGGGGCCCTGGCGCATAAATCTGTGCAGCGGGAAAGTCCTCGGACCACCAGGGGCCGAGAAAACCACCGTCTCATGGGGCCGGACTGTCAGGGTCAGGGAAAAATCCAATATATATCTGGTGATATCTCGGGTGCTATTAGAGATAGCGCAATAAATCAAAGTGCATTGTCTGCAGGAGTCCCTTGCGCATGAATCTGTGCAGCGGGAACGACCCCGGACCACCATTGGCCGAGAAAACCACCGTCCTATGGGGCCGGACACTCAGGGTCAGGGGAAAATACAATATAAATCTGGTGATATCTCGGGTGTCATTACAGATAGCGCAATAAATCAAAGTGCATTGTCTGTAGGAGGCCCTGGCGCATGAATCTGTGCAGCGGGATCGACCTCGGACCACCAGGGGCCGAGAAAACCACCGTCTCATGGGGTCGGACACTCAGGGTCATGGAAAAATCCAATATATATCTGGTGATATCTCGGGTGCTATTAGAGGTACCGCAATAAATCAAAGTGCATTGTCTGCAGGAGGCCCTAGTGCATGAATCTGTGCAGCGGGAACGACCTCGGACCACCAGGGGCCGAGAAAATCACCGTCCCATGGGGCCGGACTGTCAGGGTCAGGGAAAAATCCAATATATATCTGGTGATATCTCGGGTGCTATTAGAGATAGCGCAATAAATCAAAGTGCATTGTCTGCAGGAGTCCCTTGCGCATGAATCTGTGCTGCGGGAACGACCTCAGACCACTAGGGCAGAGAAAACTACCGTCTCATGGGGTCGGACACTCAGGGTCAGGGAAAAATCCAATATATATCTGGTGCTATCTCGGGTGCTATTACAGATAGCGCAATAAATCAAAGTGCATTGTCTGTCGGAGGCCCTGGCGCATGAATCTGTGCATCGGGAACGACCTCGGACCGTCAGGGGCCGAGAAAACCACCGTCTCATGGGGCCGGACTGTTAGGGTCAGGGAAAAATCCAATATATATCTGGTGATATCTCGGGCGCTATTAGAGATAGCGCAATAAATCAAAGTGAATTATCTGCAGGGGGCCCTGGCGCATGAATCTGTGCAGCGGGAACGACCTCGGACCACCAGGGGCCGAGAAAACCACCTACACATAGGGCCGGACTGTCAGGGTCTGGGAAAAATCCAATATATATCTGGTGATATCTCTGGTGCTATTAGAGATAGCGCAATAAATCAAAGTGCATTGTCTGTAGGAGGCCCTGGCGCCTGAATTTGTGCAGCGGGATCGACCTCGGAGCACCAGGGGCCGAGAAAATCACCGTCTCATGGGGCCGGACTGTCAGGGTCAGGGAAAAATCCGATATATATCTGGTGATATCTCGGGTGCTATTACAGATAGCGCATTAAACCAAAGTGAATTGTCTGCAGGAAGCCCTGGCGCATGAATCTGTTCAGCGGGATCGACCTCGGACCATCAGGGGCCGAGAAAACTACAGTCTCATGGGGCCGGACACTCAGGGTCAGGGAAAAATCCAATATATATCTGGTGTTATCTCGGGTGCTATTAGAGATAGCGCAATAAACCAAAATGAATTATCTGAAGGAGGCCCTGGCGCATGAATCTGTGCAGCGGGAACGATCTCGGTCCACCAGGGGCTGAGAAAACCACCGTCTCATGGGGCATGTCACCCAGGGTCAGGGGAAAATCCAATATATATCTAGTGATATCTCGGGTGCTATTACAGATAGCGCAATAAATCAAAGTGAATTGTCTGCAGGGGGCCCTGGCGCACGAACCTGTGCAGCGGGATCGACCTCGGACCACCAGGGGCCGAGAAAACCACCGAATCATGGGGTCGGACACTCAGGGTCAAGGAAAAATCCAATATATATCCGATGATATCTCGGGTGCTATTATAGATAGCGCAATAAATCAAAGTGCATTGTCTGTAGGAGGCCCTGGCGCATGAATCTGTGCAGCAGGAACGATCTCGGAGCACCAGGGGCCGAGAAAACCACCGTCTCATGGGGCCGGACACTCAGGGTCAGGGGAAATCCAATGTATATCTAGTGATATCTCGGGTGCTATTACAGATAGCGCAATAAATCAAAGTGCATTTTCTGTAGCAGGCCCTGGCGCATGAATCTGTGCAGCGGGAACGACCTCGGACTACCAGGGGCCGAGAAAACCACCGTCTCATGGGGTCGGACTGTCAGGGTCGGGGAAAAATCCAATATATATCTGGTGATATCTCGGGTGCTATTAGAGATAGCGCAATAAATCAAAGTGCATTGTCTGCAGGAGTCCCTTGCGCATGAATCTGTGCAGCGGGAATGACCTCGGAGCTCCAGGGGCCGAGAAAACCACCGTCTCATGGGGCCGGACACTCAGGGACAGGGGAAAATCCAATATATATCTAGTGATATCTCGGGTGCTATTACAGATAGCGCAATAAATCAAAGTGCATTTTCTGTAGGAGGCCCTGGCGCATGAATCTCTGCAGCGGGATCGACCTCAGACCACCAGGGGCCGAGAAAATCACCGTCTCATGGGGCCGGACTGTCAGGGTCAGGGAGAAATCCAATATATATCTCGTGAGATCTGGGGTGCTATTAGAGATAGGGCAATAAATCAAATTGAATTATCTGCAGGGGGCCCTGGCGCATGAATCTGTGCAGCGGGAACGACCTCGGACCACCAGGGGCCGAGATAACCACCGACACATGGGGCCGGACTGTCAGGGTCATGTAAAAATCCAGCATATACCTGGTGATATCTCGGGTGCTATTACAGATAGCGCAATAAATCAAAGTGAATTATCTGCAGGGGGCCCTGGCGCATGAATCTGTGCAGCGGGATCGACCTCGGACCACCAGGGGCCGAGAAAATCACCGTCTCAGAGGGCCGTACTGTCAGGGTCAGGGAAAAATCCAATATATATCTGCTGATATCTCGGGTGCTATTAGAGATAGCGCAATAAATCAAAATGAATTATCTGCAGGGGGCCCTGGCGCATGAATCTGTGCAGCGGGATCGACCTCGGACCACCAGGGGCCGAGAATATCACCGTCTCATGGGGCCGGACTGTTAGTGTCGGGGAAAAATCCAATATATATCTGTTGATATCTCGGGTGCTATTAGAGATAGCGCAATCAATCAAAGTGGATTAGCTGCAGGGGGCCCTGGCGCATGAATCTGTGCAGAGGGCACGACCTCGGATCACCAGGGGCCGAGAAAACCACCGTCTCATGGGGTCGGACACTCAGGGTCAGGGAAAAATCCAATATATATCTGGTGATATCTCGGCTGCTATTAAGGATAGCGCAATAAACCAAAGTGCATTGTCTGCAGGAGGCCCTGGCGCATGAATCTGTGCAGCGGGAATGAACTCGGACTACCAGGGGCCGAGAAAACAACCGTCTCATGGGGTCGGACACTCAGGGTCAGGGAAAAATCGAATATATATCCGGTGATATCTCGGGTGCTATTACAGATAGCGCAATAAACCAAAGAGAATTGTCTGCAGGAAGCCCTGGCGCATGAATCCGTTCAGCGGGATCGACTTCGGACCACGATGGACCGAGAAAGCCATCGACACATGGGGCCGGACTGTCAGGGTCAGGGAAAAATCCAATATATATCTGGTGATATCTCGGGTGCTATTATAGATTGCGCAATAAGTCAAAGTGCTTTGTCTGTAGGAGGCCCTGGCGCATGAATCTGTGCTGCGGGATCGACCTCGGACCACCAGGGGCCGAGAAAACCAACAACACATGGGGCCGGACACTCAGGGTCGGGGAAAAATACAATATATATCTGGTGATATCTCGGGTGCTATTACAGATAGCGCAATAAATCAAAGTGAATTATCTGCAGGGGGCCCTGGCGCACGAACCTGTGCAGCGGGATCGACCTCGGTCCACCAGGGGCAGAGAAAACCACCGAAACATGGGGCCGGACACTCAGGGTCGGGGAAAAATTCAATATACATCTGGTGATATCTCGGGTGCTATTACAGATAGCGCAATAAACCAAAGTGAATTGTCTGCAGGAAGCCCTGGCGCATGAATCTGTTCAGCGGGATCGACTTCGGACCACGATAGACCGAGAAAACCATCGACACATGTGGCCGGACTGTCAGGGTCAGGGAAAAATCCAATATATATCTGGTGATATCTCGGGTGCTATTACAGATAGCGCAATAAATCAAAGTGCAATGTCTGTAGGAGGCCCTGGCGCATGAATCTGTGCAGTGGGAACGACCTCGGACCACCAGGGGCCGAGAAAACTACCGTCTCATGGGGCCAGACACTCAGGGTCATGGAAAAATCCAATATATATCTGGCGATATCTCGGGTGCTATTAAGGATAGCGCAATAAAACAAAGTGCATTGTCTGCAGCAGGCCCTGGCGCATGAATCAGTGCAGCGGGAATGACCTCGGACTACCAGGGACCGAGAAAACCAGCGTCTCATGGGGTCGGACACTCAGGGTCAGGGAAAAATCCAATATATATCTGGTGATATCTCGGGTGCTATTATAGATAGCGCAATAAATCAAAGTGCATTGTCTGTAGGAGGCCCTGGCGCATGAATCTCTGCAGCGGGAACGACCTCAGACCACCAGGGGCCGAGAAAATCACCGTCTCATGGGGCCGGACTGTCAGGGTCAGGGAGAAATCCAATATATATCTCGTGAGATCTGGGGTGCTATTAGAGATAGGGCAATAAATCAAAGTGAATTATCTGCAGGGGGCCCTGGCGCATGAATCTGTGCAGCGGGAACGACCTCGGACCACCAGGGGCCGAGATAACCACCGACACATGGGGCCGGACTGTCAGGGTCATGTAAAAATCCAGCATATACCTGGTGATATCTCGGGTGCTATTACAGATAGCGCAATAAATCAAAGTGAATTATCTGCAGGGGGCCCTGGCGCATGAATCTGTGCAGCGGGATCGACCTCGGACCACCAGGGGCCGAGAAAATCACCGTCTCAGAGGGCCGTACTGTCAGGGTCAGGGAAAAATCCAATATATATCTGCTGATATCTCGGGTGCTATTAGAGATAGCGCAATAAATCAAAATGAATTATCTGCAGGGGGCCCTGGCGCATGAATCTGTGCAGCGGGATCGACCTCGGACCACCAGGGGCCGAGAATATCACCGTCTCATGGGGCCGGACTGTTAGTGTCGGGGAAAAATCCAATATATATCTGTTGATATCTCGGGTGCTATTAGAGATAGCGCAATCAATCAAAGTGGATTAGCTGCAGGGGGCCCTGGCGCATGAATCTGTGCAGAGGGCACGACCTCGGATCACCAGGGGCCGAGAAAACCACCGTCTCATGGGGTCGGACACTCAGGGTCAGGGAAAAATCCAATATATATCTGGTGATATCTCGGCTGCTATTAAGGATAGCGCAATAAACCAAAGTGCATTGTCTGCAGGAGGCCCTGGCGCATGAATCTGTGCAGCGGGAATGAACTCGGACTACCAGGGGCCGAGAAAACAACCGTCTCATGGGGTCGGACACTCAGGGTCAGGGAAAAATCGAATATATATCCGGTGATATCTCGGGTGCTATTACAGATAGCGCAATAAACCAAAGAGAATTGTCTGCAGGAAGCCCTGGCGCATGAATCCGTTCAGCGGGATCGACTTCGGACCACGATGGACCGAGAAAGCCATCGACACATGGGGCCGGACTGTCAGGGTCAGGGAAAAATCCAATATATATCTGGTGATATCTCAGGTGCTATTATAGATTGCGCAATAAGTCAAAGTGCTTTGTCTGTAGGAGGCCCTGGCGCATGAATCTGTGCTGCGGGATCTACCGCGGACAACCAGGGGCCGAGAAAATCACCGTCTCATGGGGCCGGACTGTCAGGGTCAGGGAAAAATCCAATATATATCTGGTGATATCTCGGGTGCTATTAGAGATAGCGCAATAAATCAGAGTGCATTGTCTGGAGGAGGCCCTAGCACACGAATCTGTGCAGCGGGAACGACCTCGGACAGCCAGGGGCCGAGAAAACTACCGTCTCATGGGGTCGGACACTCTGGGTCAGGGAAAAATCGAATATATATCTGGTGATATCTCGGGTGCTATTAGAGATAGCGCAATAAATCAAAGTGGATTATCTGCAGCGGGGCCTGGCGCACGAACCTGTGCAGCGGGATCGACCTCGGACCACCAGGGGCCGAGAAAACCACCGAAACATGGGGCCGGACACTCAGGGTCGGGGAAAAATTCAATATATATCTGGTCATATCTCGGGTGCTCTTACAGACAGCGCAATAAACCAAAGTGAATTGTCTGCAGGAAGCCCTGGCGCATGAATCTGTTCAGCGGGATCGACTTCGGACCACGATAGACCGAGAAAACCATCGACACATGGGGCCGGACTGTCAGGGTCAGGGAAAAATCCAATATATATCTGGTGATATCTCGGGTGCTATTACAGATACCGCAATAAATCAAAGTGCATTTTCTGTAGCAGGCCCTGGCGCATGAATCTGTGAAGCGGTAACGACCTCGGACCACCAGGGGCCGAGAACACCACCGTCTCATGGGGCCGGACACTCAAGGTCAGGGAAAAATCCAATATATATCTGGTGATATCTCGGGTTCTATTACAGGTAGCGCGATAAATCAAAGTGCATTGTCTGTAGAAGCTCCTGGCGCATTAATCTGGGCAGCAGGAACGACCTCGGACCACCAGGGGCCAAGAAAACCACCGTCTCATGGGGCCGGACACTCAGTGTCAGGGAAAAATCCAATATATATCTGGTGATGTCTCCGGTGCTACTAGAGATAGCGCAGTAAACCAAAGTGAATTATCTGCAGGAGGCCCTGGCGCATGAATCTGTGCAGCGGGATCGACCTCGGACCACCAGGGGCCGAGAAAACCACCGTCTCATGGGGTCGGACACTCAGGGTCATGGAAAAATCCAATATATATCTGGTGATATCTCGGGTGCTATTAGAGGTACCGCAATAAATCAAAGTGCATTGTCTGCAGGAGGCCCTAGTGCATGAATCTGTGCAGCGGGAACGACCTCGGACCACCAGGGGCCGAGAAAATCACCGTCCCATGGGGCCGGACTGTCAGGGTCAGGGAAAAATCCAATATATATCTGGTGATATCTCGGGTGCTATTAGAGATAGCGCAATAAATCAAAGTGCATTGTCTGCAGGAGTCCCTTGCGCATGAATCTGTGCTGCGGGAACGACCTCAGACCACTAGGGCAGAGAAAACTACCGTCTCATGGGGTCGGACACTCAGGGTCAGGGAAAAATCCAATATATATCTGGTGCTATCTCGGGTGCTATTACAGATAGCGCAATAAATCAAAGTGCATTGTCTGTCGGAGGCCCTGGCGCATGAATCTGTGCATCGGGAACGACCTCGGACCGTCAGGGGCCGAGAAAACCACCGTCTCATGGGGCCGGACTGTTAGGGTCAGGGAAAAATCCAATATATATCTGGTGATATCTCGGGCGCTATTAGAGATAGCGCAATAAATCAAAGTGAATTATCTGCAGGGGGCCCTGGCGCATGAATCTGTGCAGCGGGAACGACCTCGGACCACCAGGGGCCGAGAAAACCACCTACACATAGGGCCGGACTGTCAGGGTCTGGGAAAAATCCAATATATATCTGGTGATATCTCTGGTGCTATTAGAGATAGCGCAATAAATCAAAGTGCATTGTCTGTAGGAGGCCCTGGCGCATGAATTTGTGCAGCGGGATCGACCTCGGAGCACCAGGGGCCGAGAAAATCACCGTCTCATGGGGCCGGACTGTCAGGGTCAGGGAAAAATCCGATATATATCTGGTGATATCTCGGGTGCTATTACAGATAGCGCAATAAACCAAAGTGAATTGTCTGCAGGAAGCCCTGGCGCATGAATCTGTTCAGCGGGATCGACCTCGGACCATCAGGGGCCGAGAAAACTACAGTCTCATGGGGCCGGACACTCAGGGTCAGGGAAAAATCCAATATATATCTGGTGTTATCTCGGGTGCTATTAGAGATAGCGCAATAAACCAAAATGAATTATCTGAAGGAGGCCCTGGCGCATGAATCTGTGCAGCGGGAACGATCTCGGTCCACCAGGGGCTGAGAAAACCACCGTCTCATGGGGCCTGTCACCCAGGGTCAGGGGAAAATCCAATATATATCTAGTGATATCTCGGGTGCTATTACAGATAGCGCAATAAATCAAAGTGAATTGTCTGCAGGGGGCCCTGGCGCACGAACCTGTGCAGCGGGATCGACCTCGGACCACCAGGGGCCGAGAAAACCACCGAATCATGGGGTCGGACACTCAGGGTCAAGGAAAAATCCAATATATATCCGATGATATCTCGGGTGCTATTATAGATAGCGCAATAAATCAAAGTGCATTGTCTGTAGGAGGCCCTGGCGCATGAATCTGTGCAGCAGGAACGATCTCGGAGCACCAGGGGCCGAGAAAACCACCGTCTCATGGGGCCGGACACTCAGGGTCAGGGGAAATCCAATGTATATCTAGTGATATCTCGGGTGCTATTACAGATAGCGCAATAAATCAAAGTGCATTTTCTGTAGCAGGCCCTGGCGCATGAATCTGTGCAGCGGGAACGACCTCGGACTACCAGGGGCCGAGAAAACCACCGTCTCATGGGGTCGGACTGTCAGGGTCGGGGAAAAATCCAATATATATCTGGTGATATCTCGGGTGCTATTAGAGATAGCGCAATAAATCAAAGTGCATTGTCTGCAGGAGTCCCTTGCGCATGAATCTGTGCAGCGGGAATGACCTCGGAGCTCCAGGGGCCGAGAAAACCACCGTCTCATGGGGCCGGACACTCAGGGAAAGGGGAAAATCCAATATATATCTAGTGATATCTCGGGTGCTATTACAGATAGCGCAATAAATCAAAGTGCATTTTCTGTAGGAGGCCCTGGCGCATGAATCTGTGCAGCGGGATCGACCTCGGACCACCAGGGGCCGAGAAAACCACCAACACATGGGGCCGGACACTCAGGGTCGGGGAAAAATACAATATATATCTGGTGATATCTCGGGTGCTATTACAGATAGCGCAATAAATCAAAGTGAATTATCTGCAGGGGGCCCTGGCGCACGAACCTGTGCAGCGGGATCGACCTCGGTCCACCAGGGGCAGAGAAAACCACCGAAACATGGGGCCGGACACTCAGGGTCGGGGAAAAATTCAATATACATCTGGTGATATCTCGGGTGCTATTACAGATAGCGCAATAAACCAAAGTGAATTGTCTGCAGGAAGCCCTGGCGCATGAATCTGTTCAGCGGGATCGACTTCGGACCACGATAGACCGAGAAAACCATCGACACATGTGGCCGGACTGTCAGGGTCAGGGAAAAATCCAATATATATCTGGTGATATCTCGGGTGCTATTACAGATAGCGCAATAAATCAAAGTGCAATGTCTGTAGGAGGCCCTGGCGCATGAATCTGTGCAGTGGGAACGACCTCGGACCACCAGGGGCCGAGAAAACTACCGTATCATGGGGCCAGACACTCAGGGTCATGGAAAAATCCAATATATATCTGGCGATATCTCGGGTGCTATTAAGGATAGCGCAATAAACCAAAGTGCATTGTCTGCAGCAGGCCCTGGCGCATGAATCTGTGCAGCGGGAATGACCTCGGACTACCAGGGACCGAGAAAACCAGCGTCTCATGGGGTCGGACACTCAGGGTCAGGGAAAAATCCAATATATATCTGGTGATATCTCGGGTGCTATTATAGATAGCGCAATAAATCAAAGTGCATTGTCTGTAGGAGGCCCTGGCGCATGAATCTCTGCAGCGGGATCGACCTCAGACCACCAGGGGCCGAGAAAATCACCGTCTCATGGGGCCGGACTGTCAGGGTCAGGGAGAAATCCAATATATATCTCGTGAGATCTGGGGTGCTATTAGAGATAGGGCAATAAATCAAAGTGAATTATCTGCAGGGGGCCCTGGCGCATGAATCTGTGCAGCGGGAACGACCTCGGACCACCAGGGGCCGAGATAACCACCGACACATGGGGCCGGACTGTCAGGGTCATGTAAAAATCCAGCATATACCTGGTGATATCTCGGGTGCTATTACAGATAGCGCAATAAATCAAAGTGAATTATCTGCAGGGGGCCCTGGCGCATGAATCTGTGCAGCGGGAACGCCCTCGGACCACCAGGGGCCGAGAAAACCACCGACACATAGGGCCGGACTGTCAGGGTCTGGGAAAATTCCAATATATATCTGGTGATATCTCTGGTGCTATTAGAGATAGCGCAATAAATCAAAGTGAATTATCTGCAGGGGGCCCTGGCGCATGAATCTGTGCAGCGGGATCGACCTCGGACCACCAGGGGCCGAGAAAATCACCGTCTCGGAGGGCCGTACTGTCAGGGTCAGGGAAAAATCCATTATATATCTGCTGATATCTCGGGTGCTATTAGAGATAGCGCAATAAATCAAAATGAATTATCTGCAGGGGGCCCTGGCGCATGAATCTGTGCAGCGGGATCGACCTCGGACCACCAGGGGCCGAGAATATCACCGTCTCATGGGGCCGGACTGTTAGTGTCGGGGAAAAATCCAATATATATCTGTTGATATCTCGGGTGCTATTAGAGATAGCGCAATCAATCAAAGTGGATTAGCAGCAGGGGGCCCTGGCGCATGAATCTGTGCAGAGGGCACGACCTCGGATCACCTGGGGCCGAGAAAACCACCGTCTCATGGGGTCGGACACTCAGGGTCAGGGAAAAATCCAATTAAAATCTGCTGATATCTCGGGTGCTATTAGAGATAGCGCAATAAATCAAAGTGCATTGTCTGCAGGAGGCCCTTGCGCATGAATCTGTGCAGCGGGAACGACCTCGCACCACCAGGGGCCGAGAAAATTACCGTCTCATGGGGTCGGACACTCAGGGTCAGGGAAAAATCCAATATATATCTGGTTATATCTCGAGAGCTATTGCAGATAGCGCAATAAACCAAAGTGAATTATCTGCAGGAGGCCCTGGCGCATGCATCTGTGCAGGGGGAACGACCTCGGACCATCAGGGGCCGAGAAAACAACCGTCTCATGGGGCCGGACACTCAGGGTCAGGGAAAAATCCAATTTATATCTGGTGGTATCTCGGGTGCTATTACAGATAGCGCAATAAATCAAAGTGCATTGTCTGCAGGAGGCCCTGGCGCATGAATCTGTGCAGCGGGAACGACCGCGGACCACCAGGGGCCGAGAACACCACCGTCTCATGGGGCCGGACACTCAGGGTCAGGGAAAAATCCAATATATATCTGGTGATATCTCGGGTGCTATTATAGATAGCGCAATAAATCAAAGTGCATTGTCTGTAGGAGGCCCTGGCGCATGAATCTGTGCAGCAGGAACGATCTCGGAGCACCAGGGGCCGAGAAAACCACCGTCTCATGGGGCCGGACACGCAGGGTCAGGGGAAAATCCAATATATATCTAGTGATATCTCGGGTGCTATTACAGATACCGCAATAAATCAAAGTGCATTTTCTGTAGCAGGCCCTGGCGCATGAATCTGTGAAGCGGGAACGACCTCGGACTACCAGGGGCCGAGAAAACCACCGTCTCATGGGGTCGGACTGTCAGGGTCGGGGAAAAATCCAATATATATCTGGTGATATCTCGGGTGCTATTACAGATAGCGCAATAAACCAAAGAGAATTGTCTGCAGGAAGCCCTGGCGCATGAATCCGTTCTGCGGGATCGACTTCGGACCACGATGGACCGAGAAAACCATCGACACATGGGGCCGGACTGTCAGGGTCAGGGAAAAATCCAATATATATCTGGTGATATCTCGGGTGCTATTATAGATTGCGCAATAAGTCAAAGTGCTTTGTCTGTAGGAGGCCCTGGCGCATGAATCTGTGCAGCGGGATCGACCTCGGACAACCAGGGGCCGAGAAAATCACCGTCTCATCGGGCCGGACTGTCAGGGTCAGGGAAAAATCCAATATATATCTGGTGATATCTCGGGTGCTATTAGAGATAGCGCAATAAATCAGAGTGCATTGTCTGGAGGAGGCCCTAGCACACGAATCTGTGCAGCGGGAACGACCTCGGACAGCCAGGGGCCGAGAAAACTACCGTCTCATGGGGTCGGACACTCTGGGTCAGGGAAAAATCCAATATATATCTTGTGATATCTCGGGTGCTATTACAGATAGCGCAATAAATCAAAGTGCATTGTCCGTAGAAGGCACGGGCGCATGAATCTGGGCAGCGGCACCGACCTCGGACTACCAGGGGCCGAGAAAACCACCGTCTCATGGGGCCGGACACTCAGGGTCAGGGGAAAATCCAATATATATCTGGTGATATCTCGGGAGCTGATAGAGATAGCGCAATAAACCAAAGTGAAATACCTGCAGGAGGCCCCGGCGCATGAATCTGTGCAGCGGGAACGACCTCGGACCACCAGGGGCCGAGAACACCACGGTCTCATGGGGCCGGACACTCAGGGTCAGGGAAAAATCCAATATATATCTGGTGATATCTCGGGTGCTATTAGAGATAGCGCAATAAATCAATGTGGATTATCTGCAGCGAGCCCTGGCGCACGAACCTGTGCAGCGGGATCGACCTCGGACCACCAGGGGCCGAGAAAACCACCGAAACATGGGGCCGGACACTCAGGGTCGGGGAAAAATTCAATATATATCTGGTGATATCTCGGGTGCTCTTACAGACAGCGCAATAAACCAAAGTGAATTGTCTGCAGGAAGCCCTGGCGCATGAATCTGTTCAGCGGGATCGACTTCGGACGACGATAGACCGAGGAAACCATCGACACATGGGGCCGGACTGTCAGGGTCAGGGAAAAATCCAATATATATCTGGTGATATCTCGGGTGCTATTATAGATAGCGCAATAAATCAAAGTGCATTGTCTGTAGGAGGCCCTGGCGCATGAATCTGTGCAGCAGGAACGATCTCGGAGCACCAGGGGCCGAGAAGACCACCGTCTCATGGGGCCGGACACGCAGGGTCAGGGGAAAATCCAATATATATCTAGTGATATCTCGGGTGCTATTACAGATACCGCAATAAATCAAAGTGCATTTTCTGTAGCAGGCCCTGGCGCATGAATCTGTGAAGCGGGAACGACCTCGGACTACCAGGGGCCGAGAAAACCACCGTCTCATGGGGTCGGACTGTCAGGGTCGGGGAAAAATCCAATATATATCTGGTGATATCTCGGGTGCTATTACAGATAGCGCAATAAACCAAAGAGAATTGTCTGCAGGAAGCCCTGGCGCATGAATCCGTTCTGCGGGATCGACTTCGGACCACGATGGACCGAGAAAACCATCGACACATGGGGCCGGACTGTCAGGGTCAGGGAAAAATCCAATATATATCTGGTGATATCTCGGGTGCTATTATAGATCGCGCAATAAGTCAAAGTGCTTTGTCTGTAGGAGGCCCTGGCGCATGAATCTGTGCAGCGGGATCGACCTCGGACAACCAGGGGCCGAGAAAATCACCGTCTCATCGGGCCGGACTGTCAGGGTCAGGGAAAAATCCAATATATATCTGGTGATATCTCGGGTGCTATTAGAGATAGCGCAATAAATCAGAGTGCATTGTCTGGAGGAGGCCCTAGCACACGAATCTGTGCAGCGGGAACGACCTCGGACAGCCAGGGGCCGAGAAAACTACCGTCTCATGGGGTCGGACACTCTGGGTCAGGGAAAAATCCAATATATATCTTGTGATATCTCGGGTGCTATTACAGATAGCGCAATAAATCAAAGTGCATTGTCCGTAGAAGGCACGGGCGCATGAATCTGGGCAGCGGCACCGACCTCGGACTACCAGGGGCCGAGAAAACCACCGTCTCATGGGGCCGGACACTCAGGGTCAGGGGAAAATCCAATATATATCTGGTGATATCTCGGGAGCTGATAGAGATAGCGCAATAAACCAAAGTGAAATACCTGCAGGAGGCCCCGGCGCATGAATCTGTGCAGCGGGAACGACCTCGGACCACCAGGGGCCGAGAACACCACGGTCTCATGGGGCCGGACACTCAGGGTCAGGGAAAAATCCAATATATATCTGGTGATATCTCGGGTGCTATTAGAGATAGCGCAATAAATCAATGTGGATTATCTGCAGCGAGCCCTGGCGCACGAACCTGTGCAGCGGGATCGACCTCGGACCACCAGGGGCCGAGAAAACCACCGAAACATGGGGCCGGACACTCAGGGTCGGGGAAAAATTCAATATATATCTGGTGATATCTCGGGTGCTCTTACAGACAGCGCAATAAACCAAAGTGAATTGTCTGCAGGAAGCCCTGGCGCATGAATCTGTTCAGCGGGATCGACTTCGGACGACGATAGACCGAGGAAACCATCGACACATGGGGCCGGACTGTCAGGGTCAGGGAAAAATCCAATATATATCTGGTGATATCTCGGGTGCTATTAGAGATAGCGCAATAAACCAAAGTGCATTGTCTGCAGGATGTCCTGGCGCATGAATCTGTGCAGCGGGAACGACCTCGGACTACCAGGGGCCGAGAAAACCACCGTCTCATGGGGTCGGACACTCAGGGTCAGGGAAAAATCCAATATATATCTGGTGATATCTCCGGTGCTATTACAGATACCGCAATAAATCAAAGTGCATTTTCTGTAGCAGGCCCTGGCGCATGAATCTGTGCAGCGGGAACGACCTCGGACTACCAGGAGCCGAGAAAACCACCGTCTCATGGGGTCGGACTGTCAGGGTCGGGGAAAAATCCAATATATATCTGGTGATATCTCGGGTGCTATTACAGATAGCGCAATAAACCAAAGAGAATTGTCTGCAGGAAGCCCTGGCGCATGAATCCGTTCAGCGGGATCGACTTCGGACCACGATGGACCGAGATAACCATCGACACATGGGGCCGGACTGTCAGGGTCAGGGAAAAATCCAATATATATCTGGTGATATCTCGGGTGCTATTTGAGATAGCGCGATAAATCAAAGTGCATTGTCTGAAGGAAGCCCTGGCGCATGAATCTGTGCCGCCGGAACGACCTCGGACCACCAGGGGTCGAGAAAACCACCGAAACATGGGGCCGGGCACTCAGGGTCAGGGAAAAATCCAATATAAATCTGGTGATATCTCGGGTGCTATTAGAGATAGCGCAATAAACCAAAGTGAATTATCTGCAGGAGGCCCTGGCGCATGAATCTGTGCAGCGGGAACGACCTCGGACCACCAGGGGCCGAGAAAATAACCGTCCCATGGGGCCGGACTGTCAGGGTCAGGGAAAATTCCAATATATATCTGGTGATATCTCGGGTGCTATTAGAGATAGCGCAATAAATCAAAGTGCATTGTCTGCAGGAGGCCCTTGCGCATGAATCTGTGCTGCGGGAACGACCTCGGACCACTAGGGGCAGAGAAAACTACCGTCTCATGGGGTCGGACACTCAGCGTCAGGGAAAAATCCAATATATATCTGGTGCTATCTCGGGTGCTATTACAGATAGCGCAATAAATCAAAGTGCATTGTCTGTAGGAGGCGCTGGCGCATGAATCTGGCCATCGGGAACGACCTTGGACCACCAGGGGCCTAGAAAATCACCGTCTCATGGGGTCGGACTGTTAGGGTCAGGGAAAAATCCAATATATATCTGGTGATATCACGGGTGCTATTACAGATAGCGCAATAAATCAAAGTGCATTGCCTGCAGGAGGCCCTGGCGCATGAATCTGTGAAGCGGGGACGACCTCGGACCACCAGGGGCCGAGAAAACCACCGTCTCATGGGGCCGGACACTCAGGGTCAGGGGAAAATCCAATATATATCTGGTGATATATCGGGAGCTGTTAGAGATAGCGCATTAAACCAAAGTGAAATACCTGCAGGAGGCCCCGGCGCATGAATCTGTGCAGCGGGAACGACCTCGGACCACCAGGGGCCGAGAACACCACCGTCTCATGGGGCCGGACACTCAGGGTCAGGGAAAAATCCAATATATATCTGGTGATATCTCGGGTGCTATTAAGGATAGCGCAATAAACCAAAGTGCATTGTCTGCAGGAGGCCCTGGCTCATGAATCTGTGCAGCGGGAATGAACTCGGACTACCAGGGGCCGAGAAAACCACCGTCTCATGGGGCCGGACACTCAGGGTCAGGGGAAAATCCAATATATATCTAGTGATATCTCGGGTGCTATTACAGATACCGCAATAAATCAAAGTGCATTTTCTGTAGCAGGCCCTAACGCATGAATCTGTGCAGCGGGAACGACCTCTGACTACCAGAGGCCGAGAAAACCTCCGTCTCATGGGGTCGGACTGTCAGGGTCGGGGAAAAATCCAATATATATCTGGTGATATCTCGGGTGCTATTACAGATAGCGCAATAAACCAAAGAGAATTGTCTGCAGGAAGCCCTGGCGCATGAATCCGTTCAGCGGGATCGACTTCGGACCACGATGGACCGTGAAAACCATCGACACATGGGGCCGGACTGTCAGGGTCAGGGAAAAATCCAATATATATCTGGTGATATCTCGGGTGCTATTATAGATTGCGCAATAAGTCAAAGTGCTTTGTCTGTAGGAGGCCCTGGCGCATGAATCTGTGCAGCGGGATCTACCTCGGACAACCAGGGGCCGAGAAAATCACCGTCTCATGGGGCCGGACTGTCAGGGTCAGGGAAAAATCCAATATATATCTGGTGATATCTCGGGTGCTATTAGATATAGCGCAATAAATCAAAGTGGATTATCTGCAGCGGGCCCTGGCGCACGAACCTGTGCAGCGGGATCGACCTCGGACCACCAGGGGCCGAGAAAACCACCGAAACATGGGGCCGGACACTCAGGGTCGGGGAAAAATCCAATATATATCTGGTGATATCTCGGGTGCTCTTACAGACAGCGCAATAAACCAAAGTGAATTGTCTGCAGGAAGCCCTGGCGCATGATTCCGTTCAGCGGGATCGACTTCGGACCACGATGGACCGAGAAAATCACCGTCTCAGGGGGCCGGACTGTCAGGGTCAGGGAAAAATCCAATATATATCTGGTGATATCCCGGGTGCTATTAGAGATAGCGCAATAAATCAAAGTGAATTATCTGCAGGGGGCCCTGGCGCATGAATCTGTGCAGCGGGAACGACCTCGGACCACCAGGGGCCGAGAAAACCACCGTCTCATGGGGTCGGACACTCAGGGTCAGGGAAAAATCCAATATAAATCTGGTGATATCTCGGGTGCTATTAGAGATAGCGCAATAAACCAAACTGAATTATCTGCAGGTGGCTCCGGCGCATGAATCTGTGCAGCGGGAACGACTTCGGACCACCAGGGGCCGAGAAAACCACCGTCTCATGGGGCCGGACACTCAGGGTCAGGGAAAAATACTATATACATCTGGTCATATCTCGGGTGCTATTACAGATAGCAAAATAAATCGAAGTGCATTGTCTGTAGGAGGCCCTGGCGCATGAATATGTGCAGCAGGAACGACCTCGGACCACCAGTGGCCGAGAAAACCACCGTCCCATGGGGTCGGACACTCATGGTCAGGGGTAAATACAATATATACCTGGTGATATATCGGGTCCTACTACAGATAGCGCAATAAATCACAGTGCATTGTCTGCAGGAGGCCCTAGCGCATGAATCTGTGCAGCGGGAACGACCTCGGACCGCCAGGGGCCGAGAAAATCACCGTCTCATGGTGCCGGACTGTCAGGGTCAGGGAAAAATCCAATATATATCTGGTGATATCTCGGGTGCTATTAGAGATAGCGCAATAAATCAAAGTGCATTGTCTGCAGGAGGCCCTGGCGCATGAATCTGTGCAGCGGGAACGACCTCGGACCACCAGGGGCCGAGAAAACCACCGTCTCATGGGGTCGGTCTGTCAGGGTCAGGGAAAAATCCAATATATATCTGGTGATATCTCGGGTGCTGTTAGAGATAGCGCAATAAATCAAAGTGCATTGTCTGCAGGAGGTCCTAGCGCATGAATCTGTGCAGCGGGAACGACCTCGGACAACCAGCGGCCGAGAAAATCACCGTCTCATGGGGCCGGACTGTCAGGGTCAGGGAAAAATCTAATATATATCTGGTGATATCTCGGGTGCTATTAGAGATAGCGCAATAAATCAAAGTGAATTATCTGCATGGGGCCCTGGCGCATGAATCTGTGCAGCGGGATCGACCTCGGACCACGAGGGACCGAGAAAACCATCGACACATGGGGCCGGACCGTCAGGGTCAAGGAAAAATCCAATATATATCTGGTGATATCTCGGGTGCCATTAGAGATAGCGAAATAAATCAAAGTGCACTGTCTGCAGGAGGCCCTGGCGCATGAATCTGTGCAGCGGGAACGACCTCGGACCACCAGGGGCCGAGAAAATCACCTTCTCATGGGGCCGGACTGTCAGGGTCAGGGAAAAATCCAATATATATCTGGTAATATCTCGGATGCTATTACAGATAGCGCAATAAACCAAAGTGCATTGTCTGTAGGAGACACTGGCGAATGAATCTGTGCAGCAGGAACGACCTCGGACCACCAGGGGCCGAGAAAGCCACCGTCTCATGGGTCGGACACTCAGGGACAGGGGAAAATCCGATATATATCTGGTGATATCTCGGGTGCTATTAGAGATAGCGCAATAAACCAAAGTGAATTGTCTGCAGGAGGCCCTGGCGCATGAATCTGTGCAGCGGGAACGACCTCGGACCACCAGGGGTTGAGGAAACCACCGTCTCATGTGGCCGGACACTCAGGGTCAGGAAAAAATCCAATATATATCTGGTGATAACACGGGTGCTATTACCGATAGCGCAATAAATCGAAGTGCATTGTCTGTAGGAGGCCCGGGCGCATGAGTCTGTGCAGCGGGAAAGACATCGGACCAACAGGTGCCGAGAAAATTGCAGATTTTCGGTATCCGTCACGCAATTTCATGTAAAAATCCTGCATATATCTGGTGATATCTCGGGTTCTATTAGAGATAGCGCAATAAACCAAAGTGCATTGTCTGCAGGAGGCCCTGGCGCATAAATCTGGGCAGCGGGAACGACCTCGGACCACGAGGGACCGAGAAAACCATCGACACATGGGGCTAGACTGCCAGGGTCAAGGAAAAATTCAATATATATCTGATGATATCTCAGGTGCTATTTCAGATAGCGCAATAAACCAAAGTGAATTACCTGCAGGAGGCCCTGGCGCATGAATCTGTGCAGCGGGATCGACCTCGGACCACGAGGAACAGAGAAAACCAACGTCTGGTGGGGTTGGACACTCAGGGTCAGGGAAAAATCCAATATAAATCTGGTGATATCTCGGGTGCTATTACAGATAGCGCAATAAATGAAAGTGCATTGTCTGTACGAGGCCCTGGCGCATGAATCTGTGCAGCGGGATCGACCTCGGACCACCAGGGGCCGAGAAAACCACAGTCTCATGGCGCCCGACACTCAGGGTCAGGGGAAAATCCAATATATATCTGGTGATATCTCAGGTGCTATTAGAGATAGCGCAATAAACCAAAGTGAATTATCTGCAGGGGGCCCTGGCGCATGAATCTGGGCAGGGGGAACGACCTCGGACCACCAGGGGCCGAGAAAACCACCGTCTCATGGGACCGAAAACTCAGGGTCAGGGAAAAATCCAATATATATCTGGTGATATCTCGGATGCTATTACAGATAGCGCAATAAACCAAAGTGCATTGTCTGCAGGAGGCACTGGCGCATGAATCTGGGCAGCGGGAACGACCTCGGACCACCAGGGTCCGAGAAAACCACCGTCTCATTGGGTCGGACTGTCAGGGTCAGTGAAAAATCCAATATATATCTGGTGATATCTCGGGTATTATTAGAGAGAGCACAACAAACCAAAGTGAATTATCTATAGGAGGCCCTGGCGCATGAATCTGTGCAGCGGGAACGACCTCGGACCACCAGCGGCCGAGAAAACCACCGTCTCATGGGGCCGGACACTCAGGGTCAGGGAAAAATCCAATATATGTCTGGTGATATGTCGGGTGCTATTACAGATAGCGCAATAAACCAAAGTGCATTGTCTGTACGAGGCCCTGGCGCATGAATCTGTGCAGCGGGAACCACCTCGGACCACCAGGGGCCGAGAAAACCACAGTCTCATGGCGCCGGACACTCAGGGTCAGGGGAAAATCCAATATATTTCTGGTGATATCTCAGGTGCTATTAGAGATAGCGCAATAAACCAAAGTGAATTATCTGCAGGGGGCCCTAGCGCATGCATCTGTACAGCGGGAACGACCTCGGAACACCAGGGGCCGAGAAAACTACCGTCTCAAGAGGCCGCACACTCAGGGTCAGGGAAAAATCCAATATATGTCTGGTGATATGTCGGGTGCTATTACAGATAGCGCAATAAACCAAAGTGCATTGTCTGTACGAGGCCCTGGCGCATGAATCTGTGCAGCGGGAACCACCTCGGACCACCAGGGGCCGAGAAAACCACAGTCTCATGGCGCCGGACACTCAGGGTCAGGGGAAAATCCAATATATTTCTGGTGATATCTCAGGTGCTATTAGAGATAGCGCAATAAACCAAAGTGAATTATCTGCAGGGGGCCCTAGCGCATGCATCTGTGCAGCGGGATCGACCTCGGACTACCAGGGGCCGAGAAAGCCACCGACACATGGGGCCGGACACTCAGGGTCGGGGAAAAATTCAATATATATCTGATGATATCTCGGGTGCTATTAGAGATAGCACAATAAACCAAAGTGAATTATCTATAGGAGGCCCTGGCGCATGAATCTGTGCAGCGGGAACGACCTCGGACCACCAGGGGCCGAGAAAACCCCCGTCCCATGGGGCCGGACACTCCGGGTCAGGGGAAAATCAAATATATATATGGTGATATCTCGGGTGCTATTACAGATGGCGCAATAAATCAAAGTGCATTGTCTGTAGGAGGCCCTGGCGCATGAATCTGTGCAGCGGAATCTACCTCGAACCACCAGGGGCCGAGAAAACCACCGTCTCATGGGGTCGGACCGTCAGGGTCAGGGAAAAATCGAATATATATCTGGTGATATCTCGGTTGCTATTACAGATAGCGCAATAAATCAAAGTGCATTATCTATTGGAGGCCCTGGCGCATGAATCTGTGCAGCGGGAACGACCGCGGGCCACCAGGGGCCGAGAAATCACCGTCTCATGGGGCCGGACACTCAGGGTCAGGGAAAAATCCAATATATGTCTGGTGATATGTCGGGTGCTATTAGAGATAGCGCAATAAACCAAAGTGCATTGTCTGCTGGAGCCCCTGGCGCATGAATCTGTGCAGCGGGAACGACAGCGGGCCACCAGGGGCCCAGAATACCACCGTCTCATGGGGTCGGACTGTCAGGGTCAGTGAAAAATCCGATATATATCTGGTGATATATCGGGTGCTATTAGAGATAGCGCAATAAATCAAAGTGAATTATCTGCAGGGGGCAGTGGCGCATGAATCTGTGCAGCGGGAACGACCTCGGACCACCAGTGGCCGAGAAAATCACCGTTTTATGGGGCCGGACTGTCAGGGTCAGGAAAAAATCCAATATAAATCAGGTGATATCTCGGGTGCTATTACAGATAGCGCAATAAATCAAAGTGCATTGTCTGCAGGAGGCCCTGGCGAATGAATCTGTGCAGCGGGAACGACCTCGGACCACCAGGGGCCGAGAAAACCACCGTCTCATGGGGTCGGTCTGTCAGGGTCAGGGAAAAATCCAGCATATATCTGGTGATATCTCGGTTGCTATTACAGATAGCGCAATAAACCAAAGTGAATTATCTATAGGAGGCCCTGGCGCATGAATCTGTGCAGCGGGAACGACCTCGGACCACCAGGGGCCGAGAAAACCCCCGTCCCATGGGGCCGGACACTCCGGGTCAGGGGAAAATCAAATATATATATGGTGATATCTCGGGTGATATTCGAGATAGCGCAATAAACCAAAGTGAATTGTCTGCAGGAGGCCCTGGCGCATGAATCTGTGCAGCGGGAACGACCTTGGACCACCAGGGGTCGAGGAAACCACCGTCTCATGGGGCCGGACACTCAGGGTCAGGAAAAAATCCAATATATATCTGGTGATATCACGGGTGCTATTAGAGATAGCGCAATAAACCAAAGTGAATTATCTGCAGGGGGCCCTAACGCATGCATCTGAACAGCGGGAACGACCTCGGAACACCAGGGGCCGAGAAAACTACCGTCTCATGAGGCCGCACACTCAGGGTCAGGGAAAAATCCAATATATGTCTGGTGATATGTCGGGTGCTATTACAGATAGCGCAATAAACCAAAGTGCATTGTCTGTACGAGGTCCTGGCGCATGAATGTGTGCAGCGGGAACCACCTCGGACCACCAGGGGCCGAGAAAACCACAGTCTCATGGCGCCGGACACTCAGGGTCAGGGGAAAATCCAATATATATCTGGTGATATCTCAGGTGCTATTAGAGATAGCGCAATAAACCAAAGTGAATTATCTGCAGGGGGCCCTAGCGCATGCATCTGTGCAGCGGGATCGACCTCGGACTACCAGGGGCCGAGCAAACCACCGACACATGGGGTCGGACACTCAGGGTCAGGGAAAAATCGAATATATATCTGGTGATATCTCGGTTGCTATTACAGATAGCGCAATAAATCAAAGTGCATTATCTATAGGAGGCCCTGGCGCATGAATCTGTGCAGCGGGAACGACCGCGGGCCACCAGGGGCCGAGAAAACCACCGTCTCATTGGGCCGGACACTCAGGGTCAGGGAAAAATCCAATATATGTCTGGTGATATGTCGGGTGCTATTAGAGATAGCGCAATAAACCAAAGTGCATTGTCTGCTGGAGCCCCTGGCGCATGAATCTGTTCAGCAGGAACGACCGCGGGCCACCAGGGGCCGAGAAAACCACCGTCTCATGGGATCGGACACTCAGGGTCAGGGAAAAATCCAATATATATCTGGTGATATCTCGGATGCTATTACAGATAGCGCAATAACCCAAAGTGCATTGTCTGCAGGAGGCACTGGCGCATGAATCTGTGCAGCGGGAACGACCTCGGACCACCAGGGGTCGAGGAAACCACCGTCTCATGGGGCCGGACACTCAGGGTCAGGAAAAAATCCAATATATATCTGGTGATATCACGGGTGCTATAACCGATAGCGCAATAAATCGAAGTGCATTGTCTGTAGGAGGCCCAGGCGCATGAGTCTGTGCAGCGGGAACGACATCGGACCAACAGGTGCCGAGAAAATTACAGATTTTCGGTATCCGTCACACAATTTCATGTAAAAATCCTGCATATATCTGGTGATATCTCGGGTTCTATTACAGATAGCGCGATAAGCCGAAGTGCATTGTCTGCAGGAGGCCCTGGCGCATAAATCTGGGCAGCGGGAACGACCTCGGACCACGAGGGACCGAGAAAACCATCGACACATGGGGCTAGACTGCCAGGGTCAAGGAAAAATTCAATATATATCTGATGATATCTCTGGTGCTATTTCAGATAGCGCAATAAACCAAAGTGAATTACCTGCAGGAGGCCCTGGCGCATGAATCTGTGCAGCGGGATCGACCTCGGACCACGAGGAACAGAGAAAACCACCGTCTGGTGGGGTTGGACACTCAGGGTCAGGGAAAAATCCAATATAAATCTGGTGATATCTCGGGTGCTATTACAGATAGCGCAATAAATCAAAGTGCATTGTCTGTAGGAGACACTGGCGAATGAATCTGTGCAGCAGGAACGACCTCGGACCACCAGGGGCCGAGAAAGCCACCGTCTCATGGGGACGGACACTCAGGGTCAGGAAAAAATCCAATATATATCTGGTGATATCTCGGGTGCTATTAGAGATAGCGCAATAAATCAAAGTGAATTATCTGCATGGGGCCCTGGCGCATGAATCTGTGCAGCAGGAACGACCTCGGACCACCAGGGGCCGAGAAAGCCACCGTCTCATGGGGACGGACACTCAGGGTCAGGAAAAAATCCAATATATATCTGGTGATATCTCGGGTGCTATTACAGATAGCGCAATAAATCAAAGTGAATTATCTGCATAGGGCCCTGGCGCATGAATCTGTGCAGCGGGAACGACCTCGGACCACCAGGGGCCGAGAAAACCCCCGTCTCATGGGGCCGGACACTCCGGGTCAGGGGAAAATCAAATATATATATGGTGATATCTCGGGTGCTATTACTGATGGCGCAATAAATCAAAGTGAATTATCTGCAGGGGGCCGTGGCGCATGAATCTGTGCAGCGGGAACGACCTCGGACCACCAGGGGCCGAGAAAACCACCGTATCATGGGGCCGGACACTCAGGGTCAGGGAAAAATCCAATATATATCTGGTGATATCACGGGTGATATTCGAGATAGCGCAATAAATCAAAGTGCATTGTCTGTAGGAGGACCTGGCGAATGAATCTGTGCAACGCGATCGACCTCGGACCACCAGTGGCCGAGAAAATCACCGTTTCATGGGGCCGGACTGTCAGGGTCAGGAAAAAATCCAATATAAATCAGGTGATATCTCGGGTGCTATTACAGATAGCGCAATAAATCAAAGTGCATTGTCTGCAGGAGGCCCTGGCGCATGAGTCTTGCAGCGGGAACGACCTCGGACCACCAGGGGCCGAGAAAACCACCGTCGCATGGGGTCGGTCTGTCAGGGTCAGGGAAAATCC
The DNA here is from genome assembly GCF_051020985.1 of Nomia melanderi. NCBI lineage: Eukaryota > Metazoa > Arthropoda > Insecta > Hymenoptera > Halictidae > Nomia > Nomia melanderi. Next base: position 2,920,274 of record NW_027475130.1, read on the forward strand.
AATATATATCTGGTGATATCTCGGGTGCTATTAGAGATAGCGCAATAAATCAAAGTGCATTGTCTGTAGGAGGCCCTGGCGCATAAATCTGTGCAGCGGGATCGATCTCGGACCACGAGGGACCGAGAAAACCATCGATACATGGGGCCGGACTGTCAGGGTCAAACAAAAATCCAATATATATCTGGTTATATCTCGGGTGCTATTACAGATAGCGCAATAAATCAAAGTGCATTGTCTGTAGGAGGCCCTGGCGCATGAATCTGTGCAGCGGGATCGACCTCGGACCACCAGGGGCCGAGAAAACTACCGTCTCATGGGGCCAGACTGTCAGGGTCAGGGAAAAATCCAATATATATCTGGTGATATCTAGGGTGCTATTAGAGACAGCGCACTAAACCAAAGTGAATTATCTGCAGGGGGCCCTGGCGCATAAATCTGTGCAGCGGGAACGACCTCGGACCACCAGCCGCCGAGAAAATTACAGATATTCGGAATCCGTCACCCAAGGTCATGTAAAAATCCAGCATATATAAAGTGATATCTCGGGTGCTATTACAGATAGCGCAATAAACCAAAGTGAATTGTCTGCAGGAAGCCCTGGCGCCTGAATCTGTTCAGCGGGATCGACCTCGGGCCACGAGGGACCGAGAAAACCATTGACACATGGGGCTGGACTGTAAGGGTCAGGTAAAAATCCAATATATATCTGGTGATATCTCGGGTGCTATTACAGAAACCGCAATAAATCAAAGTGCATTGTCTGTAGGAGGCCCTGGCGCATGAATCTGTGCAGCGGGATCGACCTCGGACCTCCAGGGGCCGAGAAAATCACCGTCTCATGGGGCCAGACTGTCAGGGTCAGGGAAAAATCCAATATATATCTGGTGATATCTCGGGTGCTATTAGAGATAGCGCAATAAACCAAAGTGCATTGTCTGCAGGAAGCCCTGGCGCATGAATCTGTGAAGCGGGAACGACCTCGGACCACCAGGGGCCGAGAAAGCTACCGTCTCATGGGGTCGGACACTCAGGGTCAGGGAAAAATCCAATATATATTTGGAGATATCTCGGGTGCTATTAGAGAGAGCGCAATAAACCAAAGTGCATTGTCTGCAGGAGGTACTGGCGCATGAACCTGTGCAGCGGGATCGACCTCGCACCACCAGGGGCCGCGAAAATCAGCGTCTCATGGGGCCGGACTGTCAGGGTCAGGGAAAAATCCAATATATATCTGGTAATATCTCGGGTGCTATTAGAGATAGCGCAATAAACCAAAGTGCATTGTCTGCAGGAAGCCCTGGCGCATGAATCTGAGAAGCGGGAACGACCTCGGACCACCAGGGGCCGAGAAAGCTACCGTCTCATGGGGCCGGACACTCAGGGTCAGGGAAAAATCCAATATATATCTGGTGATATCTCGGGTGCTATTAGAGATAGCGCAATAAACCAATGTGCATTGTCTGCAGGAGGCACTGGCACATGAATCTGTGCAGCGGGAACGACCTCGGACCACCAGGGTCCGAGAAAACCACCGTCGCATGGAGTCGGACACTCCGGGTCAGGGAAAAATCCAATATATATCTGGTGATATCTCGGGTGCAATTAGAGATAGCGCAATAAATCAAAGCGAATTATCTGCAGGGGGCCCTGGCGCATGAATCTGTGCAGCGGGATCGACCTCGGACCACGAGGGACCGAGAAAACCATCGACACAGGGGCCGGACTGTCAGGGTCAAGGAAAAATCCAATATATACCTGGTGATATCTCGGGTGCTATTAGAGATAGCGCAATAAATCAGAGTGCATTGTCTGCAGGAGGCCCTGGCGCATGAATCTGTGCAGCGGGTACGACCTCGGACCGCCAGGGGCCGAGAAAACTACCGTCTCATGTGGCCGGTCTGTCAGGGTCAGGGAAAAATCCAATATATATCTGGTGATATCTCGGGTGCTCTTACAGATAGCGCAATAAATCAAAGTGCACTGTCTATAGGAGGCTATGGCGCATGAATCTGTGCAGCGGGAACGACCTCGGACCACCAGGGGCCGAGAAAACCACCGTCTCATGGGGTGGGACTGTCAGGGTCAGGGAAAAATCCAATATATATCTGGTGATATCTCGGGTGCTATTACAGATAGCGCAATAAATCAAAGTGCATTGTCTGTAGGTGGCCCTGGCGCATAAATCTGTGCAGCGGGATCGATCTCGGACCACGAGGGACCGAGAAAACCATCGATACATGGGGCCGGACTGTCAGGGTCAAACAAAAATCCAATATATAACCTGCTTATATCTCGGGTGCTATTACAGATAGCGCAATAAATCAAAGTGCATTGTCTGTAGGAGGCCCTGGCACATGAATCTGTGCAGCGGGATCGACCTCGGACCACCAGGGGCCGAGAAAACCACCGTCTCATGGGGCCGGACTGTCAGGGTCAGGGAAAAATCCAATATATATCTGGTGATATCTCGGATGCTATTACAGATAGCGCAATAAATCAAAGTTCATTGTCTGCGGGAGGCCCTGGCGCATGAATCTGTGCAGCGGCAACGACATCGGATCACCAGGGGCCGAGAAAACCACCATCTCATGGGGCCGGACACTCCGGGTCAGGAGAAAATCCAATATATATCTGGTGATATCTCGGGTGCTATTAGAGATAGCGCAATAAATCAAAGTGAATTATCTGCAGTGGGCCCTTTCGCATGAATCTGTGCAGCGGGATCGACCTCGGACCACGAGGGACCGAGAAAACCATCGACACATGGGGCCGGACTGTCAGGGTCAAACAAAAATCCAATATATATCTGGTAATATCTCGGGTGCTATTAGAGATAGCGAAATAAATTAAAGTGCATTGTCTGTAGGAGGCCCTGGCGCATGAATCTGTGCAGCGGGAAAGACCTCGGACTACCAGGGGCCGAGAAAACCACCGTTTCATGGGGTCGGACACTCAGGGTCAGGGAAAAATCCAATATATATCTGGTGATATCTCGGGTGCTATTACAGATAGCGCAATAAATCAAAGTGCATTGTCTGTAGGAGGCCCTGGCGCATGAATCTGTGCAGCGGGATCGACCTCGGACCACCAGGGGCCGAGAAAACCACCGACACATGGGGCCGGAGTGCCAGGGTCAGGGAAAAATCCAATATATATCTGGTTATATCTCGGGTGCTATTACAGATAGCGCAATAAATCAAAGTGCATTGTCTGTAGGAGGCCCTGGCGCATGATTCTGTGCAGCGGGATCGACCTCGGACCACCAGGGGCCGAGAAAACCACCGACACATGGGGCCGGACACTCAGGGTCGGGGAAAAATTCAATATATATCTGGTGATATCTCGCATGCTATTATAGATAGCGCAATAAATCAAGGTGCATTGTCTGTAGGAGGCCCTGGCGCATGAATATGTGCAGCGGGATCGACCTCGGACCACCAGGGGCCGAGAAAACCACCGACACATGCGGCCGGACTGTCAGGGTCAGGGAAAAATCCAATATATATTTGGTGATATCTCGGGTGCTATTAGAGATAGCGAAATAAATCAAAGTGAATTGTCTGCAGGGGGCCCTTTCGCATGAATCTGTGCAGCGGGATCGACCTCGGGCCACGAGGGACTGAGAAAACCATCGACACATGGGGCCGGACCGTCAGGGTCAAAGAAAAATCCAATATATATCTGGTGATATCTCGCGTGCTATTACAGATAACGCAATAAATCAAAGTGCATTGTCTGTTGGAGGCCCTGGCGCATGAATCTGTGCAGCGGGAACGTCCTCGGACCCTCAGGGGCCGAGAAAACTACCGTCTCATGGGGCCGGACACTCAGGGCCAGGGAAAAATCCAATATATATATGGTGATATCTCGGGTGCTATTAGAGATAGCGAAATAAACCAAAGTGCATTGTCTGTAGGAGGCCCTGGCGCATGAATCTGCGCAGCAGGAACGACCTCGGACCACCAGGCGCCGAGAAAATTACAGATATTCGGAATCCGTCACCGAAGGTCATGTAAAAATCCAGCATATATCTGGTGATATCTCGGGTGCTATTAGAGACAGCGCAATAAATCAAAGTGCATTGTCTGTAGGAGGCCCTGGCGCATGAATCTGTGCAGCGGGAAAGACCTCGGACTACCAGGGGCCGAGAAAACCACCGTTTCATGGGGTCGGACACTCAGGGTCAGGGAAAAATCCAATATATATCTGGTTATATCTCGGGTGCTATTACAGATAGCGCAATAAATCAAAGTGCATTGTCTGTAGGAGGCCCTGGCGCATGAATCTGTGCAGCGGGATCGACCTCGGACCACCAGGGGCCGAGAAAACCACCGACACATGGGGCCGGACTGTCAGGGTCAGGGAAAAATCCAATATATATCTGGTTATATCTCGGGTGCTATTACAGATAGCGCAATAAATCAAAGTGCATTGTCTGTAGGAGGCCCTGGCGCATGAATCTGTGCAGCGGGATCGACCTCGGACCACCAGGGGCCGAGAAAACCACCGACACATGGGGCCGGACACTCAGGGTCGGGGAAAAATTCAATATATATCTGGTGATATCTCGCATGCTATTATAGATAGCGCAATAAATCAAGGTGCATTGTCTGTAGGAGGCCCTGGCGCATGAATATGTGCAGCGGTATCGACCTCGGACCACGAGGGACCGAGAAAACCATCGACATATGGGGCCGGACCGTCAGGGTCAAGGAAAAATCCAATATATATCTGGCGATATCTCCGGTGCTATTAGAGATAGCGAAATAAATCAAAGTGCATTGTCTGTAGGAGGCCCTGGCGCATGAATCTGTGCAGCGCGATCGACCTCGGACAACCAGGGGCCGAGAAAATCACCGTCTCATGGGGCCGGACTGTCAGGGTCAGGGAAAAATCCAATATATATCTGGTGATATCTCGGGTGCTATTAGAGATAGCGCAATAAATCAAAGTGAATTATCTGCATGGGGCCATGGCGCATGAATCTGTGCAGCGGGAACGACCTCAGACCACCAGGGGCCGAGAAAACCCCCGTCTCATGGTGCCGGACACTCCGGGTCAGGGGAAAATCAAATATATATATGGTGATATCTCGGGTGCTATTACAGATGGCGCAATAAATCAAAGTGCATTGTCTGTAGGAGGCCCTGGCGCATGAGTCTGTGCAGCGGAATCGACCTTGGACCACCAGGGCCGAGAAAACCACCGTCTCATTGGGTTGGACACTCAGGGTCAGGGGAAAATCCAATATATATCTGGTGATATCTCGGGTGCTATTAGAGATAGCGCAATAAATCAAAGTGAATTATCTGCAGGGGCCCTGGCGCATGAATCTGTGCAGCGGCAACGACATCGGATCACCAGGGGCCGAGAAAACCACCATCTCATGGGGCCGGACACTCCGGGTCAGGAGAAAATCCAATATATATCTGGTGATATCTCGGGTGCTATTAGAGATAGCGAAATAAACCAAAGTGCATCGTCTGTAGGAGGCCCTGGCGCATGAATCTGCGCAGCAGGAACGACCTCGGACCACCAGGCGCCGAGAAAATTACAGATATTCGGAATCCGTCACCGAAGGTCATGTAAAAATCCAGCATATATCTGGTGATATCTCGGGTGCTATTAGAGACAGCGCAATAAATCAAAGTGCATTGTCTGTAGGAGGCCCTGGCGCATGAATCTGTGCAGCGGGAAAGACCTCGGACTACCAGGGGCCGAGAAAACCACCGTTTCATGGGGTCGGACACTCAGGGTCAGGGAAAAATCCAATATATATCTGGTTATATCTCGGGTGCTATTACAGATAGCGCAATAAATCAAAGTGCATTGTCTGTAGGAGGCCCTGGCGCATGAATCTGTGCAGCGGGATCGACCTCGGACCACCAGGGGCCGAGAAAACCACCGACACATGGGGCCGGACACTCAGGGTCGGGGACAAATTCAATATATATCTGGTGATATCTCGCATGCTATTATAGATAGCGCAATAAATCAAGGTGCATTGTCTGTAGGGTGCCCTGGCGCATGAATATGTGCAGCGGTATCGACCTCGGACCACGAGGGACCGAGAAAACCATCGACATATGGGGCCGGACCGTCAGGGTCAAGGAAAAATCCAATATATATCTGGCGATATCTCCGGTGCTATTAGAGATAGCGAAATAAATCAAAGTGCATTGTCTGTAGGAGGCCCTGGCGCATGAATCTGTGCAGCGGGATCGACCTCGGACAACCAGGGGCCGAGAAAATCACCGTCTCATGGGGCCGGACTGTCAGGGTCAGGGAAAAATCCAATATATATCTGGTGATATCTCGGGTGCTATTAGAGATAGCGCAATAAATCAAAGTGAATTATCTGCATGGGGCCCTGGCGCATGAATCTGTGCAGCGGGAACGACCTCAGACCACCAGGGGCCGAGAAAACCCCCGTCTCATGGTGCCGGACACTCCGGGTCAGGGGAAAATCAAATATATATATGGTGATATCTCGGGTGCTATTACAGATGGCGCAATAAATCAAAGTGCATTGTCTGTAGGAGGCCCTGGCGCATGAGTCTGTGCAGCGGAATCGACCTTGGACCACCAGGGCCGAGAAAACCACCGTCTCATTGGGTTGGACACTCAGGGTCAGGGGAAAATCCAATATATATCTGGTGATATCTCGGGTGCTATTAGAGATAGCGCAATAAATCAAAGTGAATTATCTGCAGGGGGCCCTTTCGCATGAATCTGTGCAGCGGGATCGACCTCGGACCACGAGGGACCGAGAAAACCATCGACACATGGGGCCGGACCGTCAGGGTCAAGGGAAAATCCAATATATATCTGGTGATATCACGGGTGCTATTACAGATAGCGCAATAAATCAAACTGCATTGTCTGCAGGAGGCCCTGGCGCAAGAATCTGTGCAGCGGTATCGACCTCGGACCACCAGGGGCCGAGAAAACCACCGTCTCATGGGGTCGGACACTCAGGGTCAGGGGAAAATCCAATATATATCTGGTGATATCTCGGGTGCTATTAGAGATAGCGAAATAAATCAAAGTGCATTGTCTGTAGGAGGCCCTGGCGCATGAATCTGTACAGCGGAATCGACCTCGGACCACCAGGGGCCGAGAAAACCACCGTCTCATGGGGTCGGACAATCAGGGTCAGGGAAGTATCCAATATAAATCTGGTGATATCTCGGGTGCTGTTAGAGATAGCGAAATAAATCAAAGTGCATTGTCTGTAGGAGGCCCTGGCGCATGAATCTGTGCAGCGGAATCGACCTCGGATCACCAGGGGCCGAGAAAACCACCGTCTCATGGGGTCTGACAATCAGGGTCAGGGAAATATCCAATATAAATCTGGTGATATCTCGGGTGCTATTACAGATAGCGCAATAAATCAAACTGCATTGTCTGCAGGAGGCCCTGGCGCATGAATCTGTGCAGCGGTATCGACCTCGGACCACCAGGGGCCGAGAAAACCACCGTCTCATGGGGTCGGACACTCAGGGTCAGGGGAAAATCCAATATATATCTGGTGATATCTCGGGTGCTATTAGAGATAGCGAAATAAATCAAAGTGCATTGTCTGTAGGAGGCCCTGGCGCATGAATCTGTACAGCGGAATCGACCTCGGACCACCAGGGGCCGAGAAAACCACCGTCTCATGGGGTCGGACAATCAGGGTCAGGGAAGTATCCAATATAAATCTGGTGATATCTCGGGTGCTGTTACAGATAGCGCAATAAATCAAACTGCATTGTCTGCAGAAGGCCCTGTCGCATGAATCTGTGCAGCGAGAACGACGTTGGACCACCAGGGGCCCAGAATACCACCGTCTCATGGGGTCGGACTGTCAGGGTCAGGGAAAAATCCGATATATATCTGGTGATATCTCGGGTGCTATTAGAGATAGCGCAATAAATCAAAGTGAATTATCTGCAGGGGGCCCTGACGCATGAATCTGTGCAGCGGGAACGACCTCGGACCACCAGGGGCCGAGAAAACCACCGTATCATGGGGCCGGACACTCAGGCTCAGGGAAAAATCCAATATATATCTTGTGATATCTCGGGTGATATTCGAGATAGCGCAATAAATCAGAGTGCATTGTCTGTAGGAGGACCTGGCGAATGAATCTCTGCAACGGGATCGACCTCGGACCACCAGTGGCCGAGAAAATCACCGTTTCATGGGGCCGGACTGTCAGGGTCAGGGAAAAATCCAATATATGTCTGGTGATATCTCCAGTGCTATTAGAGATAGCGCAATAAACCAAAGTGCATTGTCTGCTGGAGGCCCTGGTGCATATATCTGTGCAGCGGGATCGACCGCGGGCCACCAGGGGCCGACAAAACCACCGTCTCATAGGGTCGGTCTGTCAGGGTCAGGAAAAAATCCAATATAAATCAGGTGATAACTCGGGTGCTATTACAGATAGCGCAATAAATCAAAGTGCATTGTCTGCAGGAGGCCCTGGCGCATGAGTCTGTGCAGCAGGAACGACCTCGGACCACCAGGGGCCGAGAAAACCACCGTCTCATGTGGCCGGACACTCAGGGACAGCGGAAAATCCGATATATATCTGGTGATATCTCGGGTGCTATTAGAGATAGCGCAATAAATCAAAGTGAATTATCTGCATGGGGCCCTGATGCATGAATCTGTGCAGCGGGAACGACCTCGGACCACCAGGGGCCGAGAAAACCCCCGTCTCATGGGGCCGGACACTCCGGGTCAGGGGAAAGTCAAATATATATATGGTGATATCTCGGGTGCTATTACAGATGGCGCAATAAATCAAAGTGCATTGTCTGTAGGAGGCCCTGGCGCATGAATCCGTGCAGCGGAATCGACCTCGGACCACCAGGGGCCGAGAAAACCACTGTCTCATGGGGTCGGACACTCAGGGTTAGGGGAAAATCCAATATATATCTGGTGATATCTCGGGTGCTATTAGAGATAGCGCAATAAATCAAAGTGAATTATCTGCAGGGGGCCCTTTCGCATGAATCTGTGCAGCGGGATCGACCTCGGACCACGAGGGACCGAGAAAACCATCGACACATGGGGCCGGACCGTCAGGGTCAAGGAAAAATCCAATATATATCTGGTGATATCTCGGGTGCTATTAGAGATAGCGAAATAAATCAAAGTGCATTGTCTGCAGGAGGCCCTGGCGCATGAATCTGTGCAGCGGGAACGACCTCGGACCACCAGGGGCCGAGAAAATCACCGTCTCATGGCTCCGGACTGTCAGGGTCAGGGAAAAATCCGATATATATCTGGTGATATCTCGGGTGCTATTAGAGATAGCGCAATAAATCAAAGTGAATTATCTGCAGGGGGCCCTGGCGCATGAATCTGTGCAGCGGGAACGACCGCGGGCCACTAGGGGCCGAGAAAACCACCGTCTCATGGGGTCGGACACTCAGGGTCAGGGAAAAATCCAATATATATCTGATGATATCTCGGGTGCTATTACAGATAGCGCAAGAAATCAAAGTGCATTGTCTGTAGGAGGCCCTGGCGCATGAATCTGTGCAGCGGGATCGACCTCGGACCACCAGGGGCCGAGAAAACCACCGACACATGGGGCCGGACTGTCAGGGTCAGGGAAAAATCCAATATAAATCTGGTGATATCTCGGGTGCTATTAGAGATAGCGCATTAAATCAAAGTGCATTGGCTGTAGGAGGCCCTAGCGCATGAATCTGTGCAGCGGGAACGACGTCGGACCACCAGGGGCCGAGAAAACTACCGTCTCATGGGGCCGGACTGTAAGGGTCAGGGAAAAATCCAATATATATCTGGTGATATCTCGGGTGCTATTAGAGATAGCGCAATAATTAGAAGTGAATTGTCTGTAGGAGTCCCTGGCGCTTGAATCTGTGCCCGGGATCGAGCTGGGACCACGAGGGACCGAGAAAACCATCGACACATTGGGCCGGACTGTCAGGGTCAAGGAAAAATGGAATATATCTTTGGTGATATCTCGGGTGCTATTAGAGATAGCGCAATAAATCAAAGTGAATTATCTGCAGGGGGCACTGGCGCATGAATCTGAGCAGCGGGAACGACCTCGGACCACCAGGGGCCGAGAAAACCACCGTCTCATGTGGCCGGACACTCAGGGACAGCGGAAAATCCGATATATATCTGGTGATATCTCGGGTGCTATTAGAGATAGCGCAATAAATCAAAGTGAATTATCTGCAGGGTGCCCTGGCGCATGAATCTGTGCAGCGGGAACGACCTCGCACCAACAGGGGCCGAGAAAACCACCGTCTCATGGGGCCGGACACTGAGGGTCAGGGGAAAATCAAATATATATATGGTGATATCTCGGGTGCTATTAGAGATGGCGCAATAAATCAAACTGCATTGTCTGCAGGAGGCCCTGGCGCATGAATCTGAGCAGCGGTATCGACCTCGGACCACCAGGGGCCGAGAAAACCACCGTCTCATGGGGTCGGACAATCAGGGTCAGGGGAAAATCCAATATATATCTGGTGATATCTCGGGTGCTATTAGAGATAGCGAAATAAATCAAAGTGCATTGTCTGTAGGAGGCCCTGGCGCATGAATCTGTGCAGCGGAATCGACGTCGGACCACCAGGGGCCGAGAAAACCACCGTATCATGGGGCCGGACACTCAGGGTCAGGGAAAAATCCAATATGTATCTTGTGATATCTCGGGTGATATTCGAGATAGCGCAATAAATCAAAGTGCATTGTCTGTAGGAGGACCTGGCGAATGAATCTCTGCAACGGGATCGACCTCGGACCACCAGTGGCCGAGAAAATCACCGTTTCATGGGGCCGGACTGTCAGGGTCAGGGAAAAATCCAATATTTGTCTGGTGATATCTCGGGTGCTATTAGAGATAGCGCAATAAACCAAAGTGCATTGTCTGCTGGAGGCCCTGGTGCATATATCTGTGCAGCGGGATCGACCGCGGGCCTCCAGGGGCCGACAAAACCACCGTCTCATGGGGCCGGACTGTCAGGGTCAGGGAAAAATCCAATATATATCTGGTGATATCTCTGGTGCTATTAGAGATAGCGCAATAAATCAAAGTGAATTATCTGCATGGGGCCCTGGCGCATGAATCTGTGCAGCGGGAACGACCTCGGACCACCAGGGGCCGAGAAAACCCCCGTCTCATGGGGCCGGACACTCAGGGTCGGGGAAAAATTCAATATATATCTGGTGATATCTCGCATGCTATTATAGATAGCGCAATAAATCAAGGTGCATTGTCTGTAGGAGGCCCTGGCGCATGAATATGTGCAGCGGGATCGACCTCGGACCACCAGGGGCCGAGAAAACCACCGACACATGCGGCCGGACTGTCAGGGTCAGGGAAAAATCCAATATATATTTGGTGATATCTCGGGTGCTATTAGAGATAGCGAAATAAATCAAAGTGAATTGTCTGCAGGGGGCCCTTTCGCATGAATCTGTGCAGCGGGATCGACCTCGGGCCACGAGGGACTGAGAAAACCATCGACACATGGGGCCGGACCGTCAGGGTCAAAGAAAAATCCAATATATATCTGGTGATATCTCGCGTGCTATTACAGATAACGCAATAAATCAAAGTGCATTGTCTGTTGGAGGCCCTGGCGCATGAATCTGTGCAGCGGGAACGTCCTCGGACCCTCAGGGGCCGAGAAAACTACCGTCTCATGGGGCCGGACACTCAGGGCCAGGGAAAAATCCAATATATATATGGTGATATCTCGGGTGCTATTAGAGATAGCGAAATAAACCAAAGTGCATTGTCTGTAGGAGGCCCTGGCGCATGAATCTGCGCAGCAGGAACGACCTCGGACCACCAGGCGCCGAGAAAATTACAGATATTCGGAATCCGTCACCGAAGGTCATGTAAAAATCCAGCATATATCTGGTGATATCTCGGGTGCTATTAGAGACAGCGCAATAAATCAAAGTGCATTGTCTGTAGGAGGCCCTGGCGCATGAATCTGTGCAGCGGGAAAGACCTCGGACTACCAGGGGCCGAGAAAACCACCGTTTCATGGGGTCGGACACTCAGGGTCAGGGAAAAATCCAATATATATCTGGTTATATCTCGGGTGCTATTACAGATAGCGCAATAAATCAAAGTGCATTGTCTGTAGGAGGCCCTGGCGCATGAATCTGTGCAGCGGGATCGACCTCGGACCACCAGGGGCCGAGAAAACCACCGACACATGGGGCCGGACTGTCAGGGTCAGGGAAAAATCCAATATATATCTGGTTATATCTCGGGTGCTATTACAGATAGCGCAATAAATCAAAGTGCATTGTCTGTAGGAGGCCCTGGCGCATGAATCTGTGCAGCGGGATCGACCTCGGACCACCAGGGGCCGAGAAAACCACCGACACATGGGGCCGGACACTCAGGGTCGGGGAAAAATTCAATATATATCTGGTGATATCTCGCATGCTATTATAGATAGCGCAATAAATCAAGGTGCATTGTCTGTAGGAGGCCCTGGCGCATGAATATGTGCAGCGGTATCGACCTCGGACCACGAGGGACCGAGAAAACCATCGACATATGGGGCCGGACCGTCAGGGTCAAGGAAAAATCCAATATATATCTGGCGATATCTCCGGTGCTATTAGAGATAGCGAAATAAATCAAAGTGCATTGTCTGTAGGAGGCCCTGGCGCATGAATCTGTGCAGCGGGATCGACCTCGGACAACCAGGGGCCGAGAAAATCACCGTCTCATGGGGCCGGACTGTCAGGGTCAGGGAAAAATCCAATATATATCTGGTGATATCTCGGGTGCTATTAGAGATAGCGCAATAAATCAAAGTGAATTATCTGCATGGGGCCCTGGCGCATGAATCTGTGCAGCGGGAACGACCTCAGACCACCAGGGGCCGAGAAAACCCCCGTCTCATGGTGCCGGACACTCCGGGTCAGGGGAAAATCAAATATATATATGGTGATATCTCGGGTGCTATTACAGATGGCGCAATAAATCAAAGTGCATTGTCTGTAGGAGGCCCTGGCGCATGAGTCTGTGCAGCGGAATCGACCTTGGACCACCAGGGCCGAGAAAACCACCGTCTCATTGTGTTGGACACTCAGGGTCAGGGGAAAATCCAATATATATCTGGTGATATCTCGGGTGCTATTAGAGATAGCGCAATAAATCAAAGTGAATTATCTGCAGGGGGCCCTGGCGCATGAATCTGTGCAGCGGCAACGACATCGGATCACCAGGGGCCGAGAAAACCACCATCTCATGGGGCCGGACACTCCGGGTCAGGAGAAAATCCAATATATATCTGGTGATATCTCGGGTGCTATTAGAGATAGCGAAATAAACCAAAGTGCATTGTCTGTAGGAGGCCCTGGCGCATGAATCTGCGCAGCAGGAACGACCTCGGACCACCAGGCGCCGAGAAAATTACAGATATTCGGAATCCGTCACCGAAGGTCATGTAAAAATCCAGCATATATCTGGTGATATCTCGGGTGCTATTAGAGACAGCGCAATAAATCAAAGTGCATTGTCTGTAGGAGGCCCTGGCGCATGAATCTGTGCAGCGGGAAAGACCTCGGACTACCAGGGGCCGAGAAAACCACCGTTTCATGGGGTCGGACACTCAGGGTCAGGGAAAAATCCAATATATATCTGGTTATATCTCGGGTGCTATTACAGATAGCGCAATAAATCAAAGTGCATTGTCTGTAGGAGGCCCTGGCGCATGAATCTGTGCAGCGGGATCGACCTCGGACCACCAGGGGCCGAGAAAACCACCGACACATGGGGCCGGACACACAGGGTCGGGGAAAAATTCAATATATATCTGGTGATATCTCGCATGCTATTATAGATAGCGCAATAAATCAAGGTGCATTGTCTGTAGGAGGCCCTGGCGCATGAATATGTGCAGCGGTATCGACCTCGGACCACGAGGGACCGAGAAAACCATCGACATATGGGGCCGGACCGTCAGGGTCAAGGAAAAATCCAATATATATCTGGCGATATCTCCGGTGCTATTAGAGATAGCGAAATAAATCAAAGTGCATTGTCTGTAGGAGGCCCTGGCGCATGAATCTGTGCAGCGGGATCGACCTCGGACAACCAGGGGCCGAGAAAATCACCGTCTCATGGGGCCGGACTGTCAGGGTCAGGGAAAAATCCAATATATATCTGGTGATATCTCGGGTGCTATTAGAGATAGCGCAATAAATCAAAGTGAATTATCTGCATGGGGCCCTGGCGCATGAATCTGTGCAGCGGGAACGACCTCAGACCACCAGGGGCCGAGAAAACCCCCGTCTCATGGTGCCGGACACTCCGGGTCAGGGGAAAATCAAATATATATATGGTGATATCTCGGGTGCTATTACAGATGGCGCAATAAATCAAAGTGCATTGTCTGTAGGAGGCCCTGGCGCATGAGTCTGTGCAGCGGAATCGACCTTGGACCACCAGGGCCGAGAAAACCACCGTCTCATTGGGTTGGACACTCAGGGTCAGGGGAAAATCCAATATATATCTGGTGATATCTCGGGTGCTATTAGAGATAGCGCAATAAATCAAAGTGAATTATCTGCAGGGGGCCCTTTCGCATGAATCTGTGCAGCGGGATCGACCTCGGACCACGAGGGACCGAGAAAACCATCGACACATGGGGCCGGACCGTCAGGGTCAAGGGAAAATCCAATATATATCTGGTGATATCACGGGTGCTATTACAGATAGCGCAATAAATCAAACTGCATTGTCTGCAGGAGGCCCTGGCGCATGAATCTGTGCAGCGGTATCGACCTCGGACCACCAGGGGCCGAGAAAACCACCGTCTCATGGGGTCGGACACTCAGGGTCAGGGGAAAATCCAATATATATCTGGTGATATCTCGGGTGCTATTAGAGATAGCGAAATAAATCAAAGTGCATTGTCTGTAGGAGGCCCTGGCGCATGAATCTGTACAGCGGAATCGACCTCGGACCACCAGGGGCCGAGAAAACCACCGTCTCATGGGGTCGGACAATTAGGGTCAGGGAAGTATCCAATATAAATCTGGTGATATCTCGGGTGCTGTTAGAGATAGCGAAATAAATCAAAGTGCATTGTCTGTAGGAGGCCCTGGCGCATGAATCTGTGCAGCGGAATCGACCTCGGATCACCAGGGGCCGAGAAAACCACCGTCTCATGGGGTCTGACAATCAGGGTCAGGGAAATATCCAATATAAATCTGGTGATATCTCGGGTGCTATTACAGATAGCGCAATAAATCAAACTGCATTGTCTGCAGGAGGCCCTGGCGCATGAATCTGTGCAGCGGTATCGACCTCGGACCACCAGGGGCCGAGAAAACCACCGTCTCATGGGGTCGGACACTCAGGGTCAGGGGAAAATCCAATATATATCTGGTGATATCTCGGGTGCTATTAGAGATAGCGAAATAAATCAAAGTGCATTGTCTGTAGGAGGCCCTGGCGCATGAATCTGTACAGCGGAATCGACCTCGGACCACCAGGGGCCGAGAAAACCACCGTCTCATGGGGTCGGACAATCAGGGTCAGGGAAGTATCCAATATAAATCTGGTGATATCTCGGGTGCTGTTACAGATAGCGCAATAAATCAAACTGCATTGTCTGCAGAAGGCCCTGTCGCATGAATCTGTGCAGCGAGAACGACCTTGGACCACCAGGGGCCCAGAATACCACCGTCTCATGGGGTCGGACTGTCAGGGTCAGGGAAAAATCCGATATATATCTGGTGATATCTCGGGTGCTATTAGAGATAGCGCAATAAATCAAAGTGAATTATCTGCAGGGGGCCCTGACGCATGAATCTGTGCAGCGGGAACGACCTCGGACCACCAGGGGCCGAGAAAACCACCGTATCATGGGGCCGGACACTCAGGCTCAGGGAAAAATCCAATATATATCTTGTGATATCTCGGGTGATATTCGAGATAGCGCAATAAATCAGAGTGCATTGTCTGTAGGAGGACCTGGCGAATGAATCTCTGCAACGGGATCGACCTCGGACCACCAGTGGCCGAGAAAATCACCGTTTCATGGGGCCGGACTGTCAGGGTCAGGGAAAAATCCAATATATGTCTGGTGATATCTCCAGTGCTATTAGAGATAGCGCAATAAACCAAAGTGCATTGTCTGCTGGAGGCCCTGGTGCATATATCTGTGCAGCGGGATCGACCGCGGGCCACCAGGGGCCGACAAAACCACCGTCTCATGGGGTCGGTCTGTCAGGGTCAGGGAAAAATCCAATATATATCTGGTGATATCTCTGGTGCTATTAGAGATAGCGCAATAAATCAAAGTGCAATGTCTGTAGGAGGACCTGGCGAATGAATCTGTGCAACGGGATCGACCTCGGACCACCAGTGGCCGAGAAAATCACCGTTTCATGGGGCCGGACTGTCAGGGTCAGGAAAAAATCCAATATAAATCAGGTGATAACTCGGGTGCTATTACAGATAGCGCAATAAATCAAAGTGCATTGTCTGCAGGAGGCCCTGGCGCATGAGTCTGTGCAGCAGGAACGACCTCGGACCACCAGGGGCCGAGAAAACCACCGTCTCATGTGGCCGGACACTCAGGGACAGCGGAAAATCCGATATATATCTGGTGATATCTCGGGTGCTATTAGAGATAGCGCAATAAATCAAAGTGAATTATCTGCATGGGGCCCTGATGCATGAATCTGTGCAGCGGGAACGACCTCGGACCACCAGGGGCCGAGAAAACCCCCGTCTCATGGGGCCGGACACTCCGGGTCAGGGGAAAGTCAAATATATATATGGTGATATCTCGGGTGCTATTACAGATGGCGCAATAAATCAAAGTGCATTGTCTGTAGGAGGCCCTGGCGCATGAATCCGTGCAGCGGAATCGACCTCGGACCACCAGGGGCCGAGAAAACCACTGTCTCATGGGGTCGGACACTCAGGGTTAGGGGAAAATCCAATATATATCTGGTGATATCTCGGGTGCTATTAGAGATAGCGCAATAAATCAAAGTGAATTATCTGCAGGGGGCCCTTTCGCATGAATCTGTGCAGCGGGATCGACCTCGGACCACGAGGGACCGAGAAAACCATCGACACATGGGGCCGGACCGTCAGGGTCAAGGAAAAATCCAATATATATCTGGTGATATCTCGGGTGCTATTAGAGATAGCGAAATAAATCAAAGTGCATTGTCTGCAGGAGGCCCTGGCGCATGAATCTGTGCAGCGGGAACGACCTCGGACCACCAGGGGCCGAGAAAATCACCGTCTCATGGCTCCGGACTGTCAGGGTCAGGGAAAAATCCGATATATATCTGGTGATATCTCGGGTGCTATTAGAGATAGCGCAATAAATCAAAGTGAATTATCTGCAGGGGGCCCTGGCGCATGAATCTGTGCAGCGGGAACGACCGCGGGCCACTAGGGGCCGAGAAAACCACCGTCTCATGGGGTCGGACACTCAGGGTCAGGGAAAAATCCAATATATATCTGATGATATCTCGGGTGCTATTACAGATAGCGCAAGAAATCAAAGTGCATTGTCTGTAGGAGGCCCTGGCGCATGAATCTGTGCAGCGGGATCGACCTCGGACCACCAGGGGCCGAGAAAACCACCGACACATGGGGCCGGACTGTCAGGGTCAGGGAAAAATCCAATATAAATCTGGTGATATCTCGGGTGCTATTAGAGATAGCGCATTAAATCAAAGTGCATTGGCTGTAGGAGGCCCTAGCGCATGAATCTGTGCAGCGGGAACGACGTCGGACCACCAGGGGCCGAGAAAACTACCGTCTCATGGGGCCGGACTGTAAGGGTCAGGGAAAAATCCAATATATATCTGGTGATATCTCGGGTGCTATTAGAGATAGCGCAATAATTAGAAGTGAATTGTCTGTAGGAGTCCCTGGCGCTTGAATCTGTGCCCGGGATCGAGCTGGGACCACGAGGGACCGAGAAAACCATCGACACATTGGGCCGGACTGTCAGGGTCAAGGAAAAATGGAATATATCTTTGGTGATATCTCGGGTGCTATTAGAGATAGCGCAATAAATCAAAGTGAATTATCTGCAGGGGGCACTGGCGCATGAATCTGAGCAGCGGGAACGACCTCGGACCACCAGGGGCCGAGAAAACCACCGTCTCATGTGGCCGGACACTCAGGGACAGCGGAAAATCCGATATATATCTGGTGATATCTCGGGTGCTATTAGAGATAGCGCAATAAATCAAAGTGAATTATCTGCAGGGTGCCCTGGCGCATGAATCTGTGCAGCGGGAACGACCTCGCACCAACAGGGGCCGAGAAAACCACCGTCTCATGGGGCCGGACACTGAGGGTCAGGGGAAAATCAAATATATATATGGTGATATCTCGGGTGCTATTAGAGATGGCGCAATAAATCAAACTGCATTGTCTGCAGGAGGCCCTGGCGCATGAATCTGAGCAGCGGTATCGACCTCGGACCACCAGGGGCCGAGAAAACCACCGTCTCATGGGGTCGGACAATCAGGGTCAGGGGAAAATCCAATATATATCTGGTGATATCTCGGGTGCTATTAGAGATAGCGAAATAAATCAAAGTGCATTGTCTGTAGGAGGCCCTGGCGCATGAATCTGTGCAGCGGAATCGACGTCGGACCACCAGGGGCCGAGAAAACCACCGTATCATGGGGCCGGACACTCAGGGTCAGGGAAAAATCCAATATGTATCTTGTGATATCTCGGGTGATATTCGAGATAGCGCAATAAATCAAAGTGCATTGTCTGTAGGAGGACCTGGCGCATGAATCTGTGCAGCGGGATCGACCTCGGACCACCAGGGGCCGAGAAAACCACCGACACATGGGGCCGGACTGTCAGGGTCAGGGAAAAATCCAATATAAATCTGGTGATATCTCGGGTGCTATTAGAGATAGCGCATTAAATCAAAGTGCATTGGCTGTAGGAGGCCCTAGCGCATGAATCTGTGCAGCGGGAACGACGTCGGACCACCAGGGGCCGAGAAAACTACCGTCTCATGGGGCCGGACTGTAAGGGTCAGGGAAAAATCCAATATATATCTGGTGATATCTCGGGTGCTATTAGAGATAGCGCAATAATTAGAAGTGAATTGTCTGTAGGAGTCCCTGGCGCTTGAATCTGTGCCCGGGATCGAGCTGGG
This sequence comes from Nomia melanderi, assembly GCF_051020985.1. NCBI lineage: Eukaryota > Metazoa > Arthropoda > Insecta > Hymenoptera > Halictidae > Nomia > Nomia melanderi. The sequence continues at coordinate 2,939,452 of NW_027475130.1, forward strand.
ACCACGAGGGACCGAGAAAACCATCGACACATTGGGCCGGACTGTCAGGGTCAAGGAAAAATGGAATATATCTTTGGTGATATCTCGGGTGCTATTAGAGATAGCGCAATAAATCAAAGTGAATTATCTGCAGGGGGCACTGGCGCATGAATCTGAGCAGCGGGAACGACCTCGGACCACCAGGGGCCGAGAAAACCACCGTCTCATGTGGCCGGACACTCAGGGACAGCGGAAAATCCGATATATATCTGGTGATATCTCGGGTGCTATTAGAGATAGCGCAATAAATCAAAGTGAATTATCTGCAGGGTGCCCTGGCGCATGAATCTGTGCAGCGGGAACGACCTCGCACCAACAGGGGCCGAGAAAACCACCGTCTCATGGGGCCGGACACTGAGGGTCAGGGGAAAATCAAATATATATATGGTGATATCTCGGGTGCTATTAGAGATGGCGCAATAAATCAAACTGCATTGTCTGCAGGAGGCCCTGGCGCATGAATCTGAGCAGCGGTATCGACCTCGGACCACCAGGGGCCGAGAAAACCACCGTCTCATGGGGTCGGACAATCAGGGTCAGGGGAAAATCCAATATATATCTGGTGATATCTCGGGTGCTATTAGAGATAGCGAAATAAATCAAAGTGCATTGTCTGTAGGAGGCCCTGGCGCATGAATCTGTGCAGCGGAATCGACGTCGGACCACCAGGGGCCGAGAAAACCACCGTATCATGGGGCCGGACACTCAGGGTCAGGGAAAAATCCAATATGTATCTTGTGATATCTCGGGTGATATTCGAGATAGCGCAATAAATCAAAGTGCATTGTCTGTAGGAGGACCTGGCGAATGAATCTCTGCAACGGGATCGACCTCGGACCACCAGTGGCCGAGAAAATCACCGTTTCATGGGGCCGGACTGTCAGGGTCAGGGAAAAATCCAATATTTGTCTGGTGATATCTCGGGTGCTATTAGAGATAGCGCAATAAACCAAAGTGCATTGTCTGCTGGAGGCCCTGGTGCATATATCTGTGCAGCGGGATCGACCGCGGGCCTCCAGGGGCCGACAAAACCACCGTCTCATGGGGCCGGACTGTCAGGGTCAGGGAAAAATCCAATATATATCTGGTGATATCTCTGGTGCTATTAGAGATAGCGCAATAAATCAAAGTGAATTATCTGCATGGGGCCCTGGCGCATGAATCTGTGCAGCGGGAACGACCTCGGACCACCAGGGGCCGAGAAAACCCCCGTCTCATGGGGCCGGACACTCAGGGTCGGGGAAAAATTCAATATATATCTGGTGATATCTCGCATGCTATTATAGATAGCGCAATAAATCAAGGTGCATTGTCTGTAGGAGGCCCTGGCGCATGAATATGTGCAGCGGGATCGACCTCGGACCACCAGGGGCCGAGAAAACCACCGACACATGCGGCCGGACTGTCAGGGTCAGGGAAAAATCCAATATATATTTGGTGATATCTCGGGTGCTATTAGAGATAGCGAAATAAATCAAAGTGAATTGTCTGCAGGGGGCCCTTTCGCATGAATCTGTGCAGCGGGATCGACCTCGGGCCACGAGGGACTGAGAAAACCATCGACACATGGGGCCGGACCGTCAGGGTCAAAGAAAAATCCAATATATATCTGGTGATATCTCGCGTGCTATTACAGATAACGCAATAAATCAAAGTGCATTGTCTGTTGGAGGCCCTGGCGCATGAATCTGTGCAGCGGGAACGTCCTCGGACCCTCAGGGGCCGAGAAAACTACCGTCTCATGGGGCCGGACACTCAGGGCCAGGGAAAAATCCAATATATATATGGTGATATCTCGGGTGCTATTAGAGATAGCGAAATAAACCAAAGTGCATTGTCTGTAGGAGGCCCTGGCGCATGAATCTGCGCAGCAGGAACGACCTCGGACCACCAGGCGCCGAGAAAATTACAGATATTCGGAATCCGTCACCGAAGGTCATGTAAAAATCCAGCATATATCTGGTGATATCTCGGGTGCTATTAGAGACAGCGCAATAAATCAAAGTGCATTGTCTGTAGGAGGCCCTGGCGCATGAATCTGTGCAGCGGGAAAGACCTCGGACTACCAGGGGCCGAGAAAACCACCGTTTCATGGGGTCGGACACTCAGGGTCAGGGAAAAATCCAATATATATCTGGTTATATCTCGGGTGCTATTACAGATAGCGCAATAAATCAAAGTGCATTGTCTGTAGGAGGCCCTGGCGCATGAATCTGTGCAGCGGGATCGACCTCGGACCACCAGGGGACGAGAAAACCACCGACACATGGGGCCGGACACTCAGGGTCGGGGAAAAATTCAATATATATCTGGTGATATCTCGCATGCTATTATAGATAGCGCAATAAATCAAGGTGCATTGTCTGTAGGAGGCCCTGGCGCATGAATATGTGCAGCGGTATCGACCTCGGACCACGAGGGACCGAGAAAACCATCGACATATGGGGCCGGACCGTCAGGGTCAAGGAAAAATCCAATATATATCTGGCGATATCTCCGGTGCTATTAGAGATAGCGAAATAAATCAAAGTGCATTGTCTGTAGGAGGCCCTGGCGCATGAATCTGTGCAGCGGGATCGACCTCGGACAACCAGGGGCCGAGAAAATCACCGTCTCATGGGGCCGGACTGTCAGGGTCAGGGAAAAATCCAATATATATCTGGTGATATCTCGGGTGCTATTAGAGATAGCGCAATAAATCAAAGTGAATTATCTGCATGGGGCCCTGGCGCATGAATCTGTGCAGCGGGAACGACCTCAGACCACCAGGGGCCGAGAAAACCCCCGTCTCATGGTGCCGGACACTCCGGGTCAGGGGAAAATCAAATATATATATGGTGATATCTCGGGTGCTATTACAGATGGCGCAATAAATCAAAGTGCATTGTCTGTAGGAGGCCCTGGCGCATGAGTCTGTGCAGCGGAATCGACCTTGGACCACCAGGGCCGAGAAAACCACCGTCTCATTGTGTTGGACACTCAGGGTCAGGGGAAAATCCAATATATATCTGGTGATATCTCGGGTGCTATTAGAGATAGCGCAATAAATCAAAGTGAATTATCTGCAGGGGGCCCTGGCGCATGAATCTGTGCAGCGGCAACGACATCGGATCACCAGGGGCCGAGAAAACCACCATCTCATGGGGCCGGACACTCCGGGTCAGGAGAAAATCCAATATATATCTGGTGATATCTCGGGTGCTATTAGAGATAGCGAAATAAACCAAAGTGCATTGTCTGTAGGAGGCCCTGGCGCATGAATCTGCGCAGCAGGAACGACCTCGGACCACCAGGCGCCGAGAAAATTACAGATATTCGGAATCCGTCACCGAAGGTCATGTAAAAATCCAGCATATATGTGGTGATATCTCGGGTGCTATTAGAGACAGCGCAATAAATCAAAGTGCATTGTCTGTAGGAGGCCCTGGCGCATGAATCTGTGCAGCGGGAAAGACCTCGGACTACCAGGGGCCGAGAAAACCACCGTTTCATGGGGTCGGACACTCAGGGTCAGGGAAAAATCCAATATATATCTGGTTATATCTCGGGTGCTATTACAGATAGCGCAATAAATCAAAGTGCATTGTCTGTAGGAGGCCCTGGCGCATGAATCTGTGCAGCGGGATCGACCTCGGACCACCAGGGGCCGAGAAAACCACCGACACATGGGGCCGGACACACAGGGTCGGGGAAAAATTCAATATATATCTGGTGATATCTCGCATGCTATTATAGATAGCGCAATAAATCAAGGTGCATTGCCTGTAGGAGGCCCTGGCGCATGAATATGTGCAGCGGTATCGACCTCGGACCACGAGGGACCGAGAAAACCATCGACATATGGGGCCGGACCGTCAGGGTCAAGGAAAAATCCAATATATATCTGGCGATATCTCCGGTGCTATTAGAGATAGCGAAATAAATCAAAGTGCATTGTCTGTAGGAGGCCCTGGCGCATGAATCTGTGCAGCGGGATCGACCTCGGACAACCAGGGGCCGAGAAAATCACCGTCTCATGGGGCCGGACTGTCAGGGTCAGGGAAAAATCCAATATATATCTGGTGATATCTCGGGTGCTATTAGAGATAGCGCAATAAATCAAAGTGAATTATCTGCATGGGGCCCTGGCGCATGAATCTGTGCAGCGGGAACGACCTCAGACCACCAGGGGCCGAGAAAACCCCCGTCTCATGGTGCCGGACACTCCGGGTCAGGGGAAAATCAAATATATATATGGTGATATCTCGGGTGCTATTACAGATGGCGCAATAAATCAAAGTGCATTGTCTGTAGGAGGCCCTGGCGCATGAGTCTGTGCAGCGGAATCGACCTTGGACCACCAGGGCCGAGAAAACCACCGTCTCATTGGGTTGGACACTCAGGGTCAGGGGAAAATCCAATATATATCTGGTGATATCTCGGGTGCTATTAGAGATAGCGCAATAAATCAAAGTGAATTATCTGCAGGGGGCCCTTTCGCATGAATCTGTGCAGCGGGATCGACCTCGGACCACGAGGGACCGAGAAAACCATCGACACATGGGGCCGGACCGTCAGGGTCAAGGGAAAATCCAATATATATCTGGTGATATCACGGGTGCTATTACAGATAGCGCAATAAATCAAACTGCATTGTCTGCAGGAGGCCCTGGCGCATGAATCTGTGCAGCGGTATCGACCTCGGACCACCAGGGGCCGAGAAAACCACCGTCTCATGGGGTCGGACAATCAGGGTCATTGAAGTATCCAATATAAATCTGGTGATATCTCGGGTGCTGTTAGAGATAGCGAAATAAATCAAAGTGCATTGTCTGTAGGAGGCCCTGGCGCATGAATCTGTGCAGCGGAATCGACCTCGGATCACCAGGGGCCGAGAAAACCACCGTCTCATGGGGTCTGACAATCAGGGTCAGGGAAATATCCAATATAAATCTGGTGATATCTCGGGTGCTATTACAGATAGCGCAATAAATCAAACTGCATTGTCTGCAGGAGGCCCTGGCGCATGAATCTGTGCAGCGGTATCGACCTCGGACCACCAGGGGCCGAGAAAACCACCGTCTCATGGGGTCGGACACTCAGGGTCAGGGGAAAATCCAATATATATCTGGTGATATCTCGGGTGCTATTAGAGATAGCGAAATAAATCAAAGTGCATTGTCTGTAGGAGGCCCTGGCGCATGAATCTGTGCAGCGGGATCGACCTCGGACAACCAGGGGCCGAGAAAATCACCGTTTCATGGGGCCGGACTGTCAGGGTCAGGAAAAAATCCAATATAAATCAGGTGATAACTCGGGTGCTATTACAGATAGCGCAATAAATCAAAGTGCATTGTCTGCAGGAGGCCCTGGCGCATGAGTCTGTGCAGCAGGAACGACCTCGGACCACCAGGGGCCGAGAAAACCACCGTCTCATGTGGCCGGACACTCAGGGACAGCGGAAAATCCGATATATATCTGGTGATATCTCGGGTGCTATTAGAGATAGCGCAATAAATCAAAGTGAATTATCTGCATGGGGCCCTGATGCATGAATCTGTGCAGCGGGAACGACCTCGGACCACCAGGGGCCGAGAAAACCCCCGTCTCATGGGGCCGGACACTCCGGGTCAGGGGAAAGTCAAATATATATATGGTGATATCTCGGGTGCTATTACAGATGGCGCAATAAATCAAAGTGCATTGTCTGTAGGAGGCCCTGGCGCATGAATCCGTGCAGCGGAATCGACCTCGGACCACCAGGGGCCGAGAAAACCACTGTCTCATGGGGTCGGACACTCAGGGTTAGGGGAAAATCCAATATATATCTGGTGATATCTCGGGTGCTATTAGAGATAGCGCAATAAATCAAAGTGAATTATCTGCAGGGGGCCCTTTCGCATGAATCTGTGCAGCGGGATCGACCTCGGACCACGAGGGACCGAGAAAACCATCGACACATGGGGCCGGACCGTCAGGGTCAAGGAAAAATCCAATATATATCTGGTGATATCTCGGGTGCTATTAGAGATAGCGAAATAAATCAAAGTGCATTGTCTGCAGGAGGCCCTGGCGCATGAATCTGTGCAGCGGGAACGACCTCGGACCACCAGGGGCCGAGAAAATCACCGTCTCATGGCTCCGGACTGTCAGGGTCAGGGAAAAATCCGATATATATCTGGTGATATCTCGGGTGCTATTAGAGATAGCGCAATAAATCAAAGTGAATTATCTGCAGGGGGCCCTGGCGCATGAATCTGTGCAGCGGGAACGACCGCGGGCCACTAGGGGCCGAGAAAACCACCGTCTCATGGGGTCGGACACTCAGGGTCAGGGAAAAATCCAATATATATCTGATGATATCTCGGGTGCTATTACAGATAGCGCAAGAAATCAAAGTGCATTGTCTGTAGGAGGCCCTGGCGCATGAATCTGTGCAGCGGGATCGACCTCGGACCACCAGGGGCCGAGAAAACCACCGACACATGGGGCCGGACTGTCAGGGTCAGGGAAAAATCCAATATAAATCTGGTGATATCTCGGGTGCTATTAGAGATAGCGCATTAAATCAAAGTGCATTGGCTGTAGGAGGCCCTAGCGCATGAATCTGTGCAGCGGGAACGACGTCGGACCACCAGGGGCCGAGAAAACTACCGTCTCATGGGGCCGGACTGTAAGGGTCAGGGAAAAATCCAATATATATCTGGTGATATCTCGGGTGCTATTAGAGATAGCGCAATAATTAGAAGTGAATTGTCTGTAGGAGTCCCTGGCGCTTGAATCTGTGCCCGGGATCGAGCTGGGACCACGAGGGACCGAGAAAACCATCGACACATTGGGCCGGACTGTCAGGGTCAAGGAAAAATGGAATATATCTTTGGTGATATCTCGGGTGCTATTAGAGATAGCGCAATAAATCAAAGTGAATTATCTGCAGGGGGCACTGGCGCATGAATCTGAGCAGCGGGAACGACCTCGGACCACCAGGGGCCGAGAAAACCACCGTCTCATGTGGCCGGACACTCAGGGACAGCGGAAAATCCGATATATATCTGGTGATATCTCGGGTGCTATTAGAGATAGCGCAATAAATCAAAGTGAATTATCTGCAGGGTGCCCTGGCGCATGAATCTGTGCAGCGGGAACGACCTCGCACCAACAGGGGCCGAGAAAACCACCGTCTCATGGGGCCGGACACTGAGGGTCAGGGGAAAATCAAATATATATATGGTGATATCTCGGGTGCTATTACAGATGGCGCAATAAATCAAACTGCATTGTCTGCAGGAGGCCCTGGCGCATGAATCTGAGCAGCGGTATCGACCTCGGACCACCAGGGGCCGAGAAAACCACCGTCTCATGGGGTCGGACAATCAGGGTCAGGGGAAAATCCAATATATATCTGGTGATATCTCGGGTGCTATTAGAGATAGCGAAATAAATCAAAGTGCATTGTCTGTAGGAGGCCCTGGCGCATGAATCTGTGCAGCGGAATCGACGTCGGACCACCAGGGGCCGAGAAAACCACCGTATCATGGGGCCGGACACTCAGGGTCAGGGAAAAATCCAATATGTATCTTGTGATATCTCGGGTGATATTCGAGATAGCGCAATAAATCAAAGTGCATTGTCTGTAGGAGGACCTGGCGAATGAATCTCTGCAACGGGATCGACCTCGGACCACCAGTGGCCGAGAAAATCACCGTTTCATGGGGCCGGACTGTCAGGGTCAGGGAAAAATCCAATATTTGTCTGGTGATATCTCGGGTGCTATTAGAAATAGCGCAATAAACCAAAGTGCATTGTCTGCTGGAGGCCCTGGTGCATATATCTGTGCAGCGGGATCGACCGCGGGCCTCCAGGGGCCGACAAAACCACCGTCTCATGGGGCCGGACTGTCAGGGTCAGGGAAAAATCCAATATATATCTGGTGATATCTCTGGTGCTATTAGAGATAGCGCAATAAATCAAAGTGAATTATCTGCATGGGGCCCTGGCGCATGAATCTGTGCAGCGGGAACGACCTCGGACCACCAGGGGCCGAGAAAACCCCCGTCTCATGGGGCCGGACACTCAGGGTCATGGAAAAATCCAATATATATCTGTTGATATCTCGGGTGCTATTACAGATAGCGCAATAAATCAAAGTGAATTATCTGCAGGGGGCCCTTTCGCACGAATCTGTGCAGCGGGTTCGACCTCGGACCACGAGGGACCGAGAAAACCATCGACACATGGGGCCGGACCGTCAGGGTCAAGGAAAAATCCAATATATATCCGGTGATATCTCGGGTGCTATTAGAGATAGAGCAATAAATCAAAGTGAATTATCTGCAGGGGGCCCTTTCGCATGAATCTGTGCAGCGGGATGGACCTCGGACCACGAGGGACCGAGAAAACCATCGACACATGGGGCCGGACCGTCAGGGTCAAGGGAAAATCCAATATATATCTGGTGATATCTCGGGTGCTATTAGAGATAGCGCAATAAATCAAAGTGAATTATCTGCAGGGGGCCCTGGCGCATGAATATGTGCAGCGGGAACGACCTCGGACCACCAGGGGCCGAGAAAACCACCGTATCATGGGGCCGGACACTCAGGGTCAGGGGAAAGTCAAATATATATATGGTGATATCTCGGGTGCTATTACAGATGGCGCAATAAATCAAAGTGCATTGTCTGTAGGAGGCCCTGGCGCATGAATCCGTGCAGCGGAATCGACCTCGGACCACCAGGGGCCGAGAAAACCACTGTCTCATGGCGCCGGACTGTCAGGGTCAGGGAAAAATCCAATATATATCTGGTGGTATCTCAGGTTCTATTAGAGATAGCGCAATAAACCAAAGGGAATTATCTGCAGGGGGCCCTGGCGCATGAATCTGTGCAGCGGGAACGACATCGGACCACCAGGGTCCGAGAAAATGACAGATTTTCGGTATCCCTCACCCAATGTGATGTAAAAATCCAGTATATATATGGTGCTTTCTCGGGTGCTATTACATGTAGCGCAATAAATCAAAGTGCCTTGTCTGTAGGAGGCCCTGGCGTATGAATCTGTGCAGCGGGAACGACCTCGGACCACCAGGGGCCGAGACAACCACCGTCTCATGGGGCCGGACACTCAGGGTCGGGGAAAAATCCAATATATATCTGGTGGTATCTCAGGTTCTATTAGAGATAGCGCGATAAATCAAAGTGAATTATCTGCAGGAGAACCTGGCGCATGAACCTGTGCAGCGGCAACTACCTCGGACCACCAGGGGCCGAGAAAACCACCGACACATGGGGCCGGACACTCAGGGTCGGGTAAAAATCCAATATACATCTGGTGATATCTCGGGTGCTATTGGAGATAGCGCAATAAACCAAAGTGCATTGTCTGCAGGAAGCCCTGGCGCATGAATCTGTGCAGCAGGAACGACCTCGGACCACCAGGGGCCGAGAAAGCCACAGTCTCATGGGGCCGGACACTCAGGGTCAGGGGAAAATCCAATATATATCTGGTGATATCTCGGGTGCCATTAGGAATAGCGCAATAAACCAAAGTGAATTGTCTGCAGGAAGCCTTGGCGCATTAATCTGTTCAGCGGGATCGACCTTGGACCACGAGGGACCGAGAAAACCATCGACACATGGGGCCGGACACTAAGGGTCGGGGAAAAATCCAATATATATCTGGTGATATCTCGGGTGCTATTAGAGATAGCGCAATAAATCAAAGTGAATTATCTGCATGGGGCCCTGATGCATGAATCTGTGCAGCGGGAACGACCTCGGACCACCAGGGGCCGAGAAAACCCCCGTCTCATGGGGCCGGACACTCCGGGTCAGGGGAAAGTCAAATATATATATGGTGATATCTCGGGTGCTATTACAGATGGCGCAATAAATCAAAGTGCATTGTCTGTAGGAGGCCCTGGCGCATGAATCCGTGCAGCGGAATCGACCTCGGACCACGAGGGACCGAGAAAACCATCGACATATGGGACCGGACTGTCAGGGTCAAGGAAAAATCCAATATATATCTGGTGATATCTCGGGTGCTATTAGAGACAGGGCAATAAACCGAAGTGAATTATCTATAGGAGGCCCCGGCGCATGAATCTGTGCAGCGGGAACGACCTCGGAGCACCAGGGGCCGAGAAAACCACCGTCTCATGGTGTCGGACACTCAGGGTCAGGGAAAAATCCAATATATATCTGGTGATATCTCGGGTGCTATTAGAGATAGCGCAATAAACCAAAGTCCATTGTCTGCAGGAGGCCCTGGCGCATGAATCTGTGCAGCGGGATCGACCTCGGACCACCAGGGTTCGAGAAAGCCCCCGAAATATGGGGCCGGGCACTCAGGGTCAGGGGAAAATCCAATATATATCTGGTGATATCTCGGGTGCTATTAGAGATAGCGCAATAAACCAAAGTGATTTATCTGCAGGAGGCCCTGGTGCATGAATCTGGCCAGCGGGAACGACCTCGGACCACGAGGGACCGAGAAAACCATCGACATATGGGACCGGACTGTCAGGGTCAAGGAAAAATCCAATATATATCTGGTGATATCTCGGGTGCTATTACAGATAGCGCAATAAACCAAAGTGAATTGTCTGCAGGAAGCCCTGGCGCATGAATCTGTTCAGCGGGATCGACTTCGGACCACGATGGACCGAGAAAACCATCGACACATGGGGCCGGACTGTAAGGGTCAAGGAAAAATCCAATATATATCTGGTGATATCTCGGGTGCTATTAGAGATAGCGCAATAAATCAAAGTGCATTGTCTGCAGGAGGCCCTGGCGCATGAATCTGGGCAGCGGGAACGACCTCGGACCACCAGGGGCCGAGAAAATCACCGTCTCATGGCTCCGGACTGTCAGGGTCAGGGAAAAATCCAATATATATCTGGTGATATCTCGGGTGCTATTAGAGATAGCGCAATAATTAGAAGTGAATTGTCTGTAGGAGTCCCTGGCGCTTGAATCTGTGCCCGGGATCGAGCTGGGACCACGAGGGACCGAGAAAACCATCGACACATTGGGCCGGACTGTCAGGGTCAAGGAAAAATGGAATATATCTTTGGTGATATCTCGGGTGCTATTAGAGATAGCGCAATAAATCAAAGTGAATTATCTGCAGGGGGCACTGGCGCATGAATCTGAGCAGCGGGAACGACCTCGGACCACCAGGGGCCGAGAAAACCACCGTCTCATGTGGCCGGACACTCAGGGACAGCGGAAAATCCGATATATATCTGGTGATATCTCGGGTGCTATTAGAGATAGCGCAATAAATCAAAGTGAATTATCTGCAGGGTGCCCTGGCGCATGAATCTGTGCAGCGGGAACGACCTCGCACCAACAGGGGCCGAGAAAACCACCGTCTCATGGGGCCGGACACTGAGGGTCAGGGGAAAATCAAATATATATATGGTGATATCTCGGGTGCTATTACAGATGGCGCAATAAATCAAACTGCATTGTCTGCAGGAGGCCCTGGCGCATGAATCTGAGCAGCGGTATCGACCTCGGACCACCAGGGGCCGAGAAAACCACCGTCTCATGGGGTCGGACAATCAGGGTCAGGGGAAAATCCAATATATATCTGGTGATATCTCGGGTGCTATTAGAGATAGCGAAATAAATCAAAGTGCATTGTCTGTAGGAGGCCCTGGCGCATGAATCTGTGCAGCGGAATCGACGTCGGACCACCAGGGGCCGAGAAAACCACCGTATCATAGGGCCGGACACTCAGGGTCAGGGAAAAATCCAATATGTATCTTGTGATATCTCGGGTGATATTCGAGATAGCGCAATAAATCAAAGTGCATTGTCTGTAGGAGGACCTGGCGAATGAATCTCTGCAACGGGATCGACCTCGGACCACCAGTGGCCGAGAAAATCACCGTTTCATGGGGCCGGACTGTCAGGGTCAGGGAAAAATCCAATATATGTCTGGTGATATCTCGGGTGCTATTAGAGATAGCGCAATAAACCAAAGTGCATTGTCTGCTGGAGGCCCTGGTGCATATATCTGTGCAGCGGGATCGACCGCGGGCCTCCAGGGGCCGACAAAACCACCGTCTCATGGGGTCGGTCTGTCAGGGTCAGGGAAAAATCCAATATATATCTGGTGATATCTCTGGTGCTATTAGAGATAGCGCAATAAATCAAAGTGCAATGTCTGTAGGAGGACCTGGCGAATGAATCTGTGCAACGGGATCGACCTCGGACCACCAGTGGCCGAGAAAATCACCGTTTCATGGGGCCGGACTGTCAGGGTCAGGAAAAAATCCAATATAAATCAGGTGATATCTCGGGTGCTATTACAGATAGCGCAATAAATCAAAGTGCATTGTCTGCAGGAGGCCCTGGCGCATGAGTCTGTGCAGCAGGAACGACCTCGGACCACCAGGGGCCGAGAAAACCACCGTCTCATGTGGCCGGACACTCAGGGACAGCGGAAAATCCGATATATATCTGGTGATATCTCGGGTGCTATTAGAGATAGCGCAATAAATCAAAGTGAATTATCTGCATGGGGCCCTGATGCATGAATCTGTGCAGCGGGAACGACCTCGGACCACCAGGGGCCGAGAAAACCCCCGTCTCATGGGGCCGGACACTCCGGGTCAGGGGAAAGTCAAATATATATATGGTGATATCTCGGGTGCTATTACAGATGGCGCAATAAATCAAAGTGCATTGTCTGTAGGAGGCCCTGGCGCATGAATCCGTGCAGCGGAATCGACCTCGGACCACCAGGGGCCGAGAAAACCACTGTCTCATGGGGTCGGACACTCAGGGTTAGGGGAAAATCCAATATATATCTGGTGATATCTCGGGTGCTATTAGAGATAGCGCAATAAACCAAAGTCCATTGTCTGCAGGAGGCCCTGGCGCATGAATCTGTGCAGCGGGATCGACCTCGGACCACCAGGGTTCGAGAAAGCCCCCGAAATATGGGGCCGGGCACTCAGGGTCAGGGGAAAATCCAATATATATCTGGTGATATCTCGGGTGCTATTAGAGATAGCGCAATAAACCAAAGTGCATTGTCTGTAGGAGGCCCTGGCGCATGTATATGGCCAGCGGGAACGACCTCGGACCACGAGGGGCCGAGAAAACCACCGACACATGGGGCCGGACACTCAGGGTCGTGGAAAAATCCAATATACATCTGGTGATATCTCGGGTGCTATTAGAGATAGCGCAATAAACCAAAGTGCATTGTCTGCAGGAAGCCCTGGCGCATGAATCTGTGCAGCAGGAACGACCTCGGACCACCAGGGGCCGAGAAAGCCACAGTCTCATGGGGCCGGACACTCAGGGTCATGGGAAAATCCAATATATATCTGGTGATATCTCGGGTGCCATTAGGAATAGCGCAATAAACCAAAGTGAATTGTCTGCAGGAAGCCTTGGCGCATTAATCTGTTCAGCGGGATCGACCTTGGACCACGAGGGACCGAGAAAACCATCGACACATGGGGCCGGACACTAAGGGTCGGGGAAAAATCCAATATATATCTGGTGATATCTCGGGTGCTATTAGAGATAGCGCAATAAATCAAAGTGAATTATCTGCATGGGGCCCTGATGCATGAATCTGTGCAGCGGGAACGACCTCGGACCACCAGGGGCCGAGAAAACCCCCGTCTCATGGGGCCGGACACTCCGGGTCAGGGGAAAGTCAAATATATATATGGTGATATCTCGGGTGCTATTACAGATGGCGCAATAAATCAAAGTGCACTGTCTGTAGGAGGCCCTGGCGCATGAATCCGTGCAGCGGAATCGACCTCGGACCACGAGAGACCGAGAAAACCATCGACATATGGGACCGGACTGTCAGGGTCAAGGAAAAATCCAATATATATCTGGTGATATCTCGGGTGCTATTAGAGACAGGGCAATAAACCGAAGTGAATTATCTATAGGAGGCCCCGGCGCATGAATCTGTGCAGCGGGAACGACCTCGGAGCACCAGGGGCCGAGAAAACCACCGTCTCATGGGGTCGGACACTCAGGGTCAGGGAAAAATCCAATATATATCTGGTGATATCTCGGGTGCTATTAGAGATAGCGCAATAAACCAAAGTCCATTGTCTGCAGGAGGCCCTGGCGCATGAATCTGTGCAGCGGGATCGACCTCGGACCACCAGGGTTCGAGAAAGCCCCCGAAATATGGGGCCGGGCACTCAGGGTCAGGGGAAAATCCAATATATATCTGGTGATATCTCGGGTGCTATTAGAGATAGCGCAATAAACCAAAGTGATTTATCTGCAGGAGGCCCTGGTGCATGAATCTGGCCAGCGGGAACGACCTCGGACCACGAGGGACCGAGAAAACCATCGACATATGGGACCGGACTGTCAGGGTCAAGGAAAAATCCAATATATATCTGGTGATATCTCGGGTGCTATTACAGATAGCGCAATAAACCAAAGTGAATTGTCTGCAGGAAGCCCTGGCGCATGAATCTGTTCAGCGGGATCGACTTCGGACCACGATGGACCGAGAAAACCATCGACACATGGGGCCGGACTGTAAGGGTCAAGGAAAAATCCAATATATATCTGGTGATATCTCGGGTGCTATTAGAGATAGCGCAATAAATCAAAGTGCATTGTCTGCAGGAGGCCCTGGCGCATGAATCTGTGCAGCGGGAACGACCTCGGACCACCAGGGGCCGAGAAAATCACCGTCTCATGGCTCCGGACTGTCAGGGTCAGGGAAAAATCCGATATATATCTGGTGATATCTCGGGTGCTATTAGAGATAGCGCAATAAATCAAAGTGAATTATCTGCAGGGGGCCCTGGCGCATGAATCTGTGCAGCGGGAACGACCGCGGGCCACTAGGGCCCGAGAAAACCACCGTCTCATGGGGTCGGACACTCAGGGTCAGGGAAAAATCCAATATATATCTGATGATATCTCGGGTGCTATTACAGATAGCGCAAGAAATCAAAGTGCATTGTCTGTAGGAGGCCCTGGCGCATGAATCTGTGCAGCGGGATCGACCTCGGACCACCAGGGGCCGAGAAAACCACCGACACATGGGCCCGGACTGTCAGGGTCAGGGAAAAATCCAATATAAATCTGGTGATATCTCGGGTGCTATTAGAGATAGCGCATTAAATCAAAGTGCATTGGCTGTAGGAGGCCCTAGCGCATGAATCTGTGCAGCGGGAACGACGTCGGACCACCAGGGGCCGAGAAAACTACCGTCTCATGGGGCCGGACTGTAAGGGTCAGGGAAAAATCCAATATATATCTGGTGATATCTCGGGTGCTATTAGAGATAGCGCAATAATTAGAAGTGAATTGTCTGTAGGAGTCCCTGGCGCTTGAATCTGTGCCCGGGATCGAGCTGGGACCACGAGGGACCGAGAAAACCATCTACACATTGGGCCGGACTGTCAGGGTCAAGGAAAAATCCAATATATATCTGGTGATATCTCGGGTGCTATTAGAGACAGGGCAATAAACCAAAGTGAATTATCTATAGGAGGCCCTGGCGCATGAATCTGTGCAGCGGGAACGACCTCGGACCACCATGGGCCGAGAAAACCACCGTCTCATGGGGCCGGATACTCAGGGTCAGGGGAAAATACAATATATACCTGGTGATATCTCGGGTGCTATTACAGATAGCGCAATAAATCAAAGCGAATTATCTGCAGGGGGCCCTGGCGCATGAATCTGTGCAGCGGGAGCGACCTCGGACCACCAGGGGCCGAAAAAACCACCGACACATAGGGCCGGACTGTCAGGGTCAGGGAAAAATCCAATATATATCTGGTGATATCTCGGGTGCTATTAGAGATAGCGCAATAAATCAAAGTGAAGTATCTGTAGGGGGCCCTGGCGCATGAATCTGTGCAGCGGGAACGACCTCGGACCACCAGTGGCCGAGAAAACCACCGTCCCATGGGGCCGGACTGTCAGGGTCAGGGAAAAATCCAATATATATCTGGTGATATCTCGGGTGCTATTAGAGATAGCGCAATAAATCAAAGTGCACTGACTGTAGGAGGCCCTGGCGCATGAATCTGTGCAGCGGGATCGACCTCGGACCACCAAGGGCCGAGAAAATCACCGTCTCATGGGGCCGGACTGTCAGGGTCAGGGAAAAATCCAATATATATCTGGTGATATCTGGGGTGCTATTACAGATAGCGCAATAAATCAAAGTGCCTTGTCTGCAGGGGGCCCTGGCGCATGAATCTGTGCAGCGAGAACGACCTCGGACCACCAGGGGCCGAGAAAACCATAGTCTCATGGGCCAGACTGTTAGGGTCTGGGAAAAATCCAATACATATCTGGTGATATCTCGGGTGCTATTAGAGATAGAACAATAAACCAAAGTGAATTATCTGCAGGAGGCCCTGGCGCATGAATCTGTGCAACGGGAACGACCTCGGTCCACCAGGGGCCGAGAGAACTACCGTCTCATGGGGTCGGACACTCAGGTTCAGGGAAAAATCCAATATATATCTGGTGATATCTCGGGTGCTATTACAGATAGCGCAAAAAATAAAAGTGCATTGTCTGTAGGAGGCCCTGGTGCATGAATTTGTGCAGCGGGATCGTCCTCGGACCACCAGGGGCCGAGAAATCCACCAACACATGGCGCCGGACACTCAGGGTCGGGGAAAAATTCAATATATATCTGGTGATATCTCGGCTGCTCTTACAAATAGCGCACTAAACCAAAGTGAATTATCTGCAGAGGCCCTGGCGCATGAATCTGTGCAGCGGGAACGACCTCGGACCGCCAGGGGCCGAGAAAACTACCGTCTCATGGGGTCGGACACTCTGGGTCAGGGAAAAATCCAATATATATCTGGTGATATCTCGGGTGCTATTAGAGATAGCGCAATAAACCAAAGTCCATTGTCTGCACGAGGCCCTGGGGCATGAATCTGTGCAGCGGGATCGACCTCGGACCACCAGGGTTCGAGAAAGCCCCCGAAATATGGGGCCGGGCACTCAGGGTCAGGGGAAAATCCAATATATATCTGGTGATATCTCGGGTGCTATTACAGATAGCGCAATAAATCAAAGTTCATTGTCTGTAGGAGGCCCTGGCGCATGAATCTGTGCCTCGGGAACGACCTCGGACCACCATGGGCCGAGAAAACCACCGTCTCATGGGGCCGGACACTCAGGGTCAGGGGAAAATACAATATATACCTGGTGATATCTCGGGTGCTATTACAGATAGCGCAATAAATCAAAGTGAATTATCTGCAGGGGGCCCTGGCGCATGAATCTGTGCAGCGGGAACGACCTCGGACCACCAGGGACCGAGAAAACCACCGACACATGGAGCCGGACTGTCAGGGTCAGGGAAAAATCCAATATATATCTGGTGATATCTCGGGTGCTATTAGGGACAGGGCAATAAACCAAAGTGAATTATCTATAGGAGGCCCTGGCGCATGAATCCGTGCAGCGGGAACGACCTCGGACCACCATGGGCCGAGAAAACCACCGTCTCATGGGGCCGGATACTCAGGGTCAGGGGAAAATACAATATATACCTGGTGATATCTCGGGTGCTATTACAGATAGCGCAATAAATCAAAGCGAATTATCTGCAGGGGGCCCTGGCGCATGAATCTGTGCAGCGGGAGCGACCTCGGACCACCAGGGTCCGAAAAAACCACCGACACATAGGGCCGGACTGTCAGGGTCAGGGAAAAATCCAATATATATCTGGTGATATCTCGGGTGCTATTAGAGATAGCGCAATAAATCAAAGTGAAGTATCTGTAGGGGGCCCTGGCGCATGAATCTGTGCAGCGGGAACGACCTCGGACCACCAGTGGCCGAGAAAACCACCGTCCCATGGGGCCGGACTGTCAGGGTCAGGGAAAAATCCAATATATATCTGGTAATATCTCGGGTGCTATTAGAGATAGCGCAATAAATCAAAGTGCACTGACTGTAGGAGGCCCTGGCGCATGAATCTGTGCAGCGGGATCGACCTCGGACCACCAAGGGCCGAGAAAATCACCGTCTCATGGGGCCGGACTGTCAGGGTCAGGGAAAAATCCAATATATATCTGGTGATATCTGGGGTGCTATTACAGATAGCGCAATAAATCAAAGTGCGTTGTCTGCAGGGGGCCCTGGCGCATGAATCTGTGCAGCGGGATCGACCTCGGACCACCAAGGGCCGAGAAAATCACCGTCTCATGGGGCCGGACTGTCAGGGTCAGGGAAAAATCCAATATATATCTGGTGATATCTGGGGTGCTATTACAGATAGCGCAATAAATCAAAGTGCGTTGTCTGCAGGGGGCCCTGGCGCATGAATCTGTGCAGCGAGAACGACCTCGGACCACCAGGGGCCGAGAAAACCATAGTTTCATGGGCCAGACTGTTAGGGTCTGGGAAAAATCCAATATATATCTGGTGATATCTCGGGTGCTATTAGAGATAGAACAATAAACCAAAGTGAATTATCTGCAGGAGGCCCTGGCGCATGAATCTGTGCAACGGGAACGACCTCGGTACACCAGGGGCCGAGAGAACTACCGTCTCATGGGGTCGGACACTCAGGTTCAGGGAAAAATCCAATATATATCTGGTGATATCTCGGGTGCTATTACAGATAGCGCAAAAAATAAAAGTGCATTGTCTGTAGGAGGCCCTGGTGCATGAATTTGTGCAGCGGGATCGTCCTCGGACCACCAGGGGCCGAGAAATCCACCAACACATGGCGCCGGACACTCAGGGTCGGGGAAAAATTCAATATATATCTGGTGATATCTCGGCTGCTCTTACAAATAGCGCACTAAACCAAAGTGAATTATCTGCAGAGGCCCTGGCGCATGAATCTGTGCAGCGGGAACGACCTCGGACCGCCAGGGGCCGAGAAAACCACCGTCTCATGGGGCCGGACACTCAGGGTCAGGGGAAAATACAATATATACCTGGTGATATCTCGGGTGCTATTACAGATAGCGCAATAAATCATAGTGAATTATTTGCAGGGGGCCCTGGCGCATGAATCTGTGCAGCGGGAACGACCTCGGACCACCATGGGCCGAGAAAACCACCGTCTCATGGGGCCGGATACTCAGGGTCAGGGGAAAATACAATATATATCTGGTGATATCTCGGGTGCTATTACAGATAGCGCAATAAATCAAAGCGAATTATCTGCAGGGGGCCCTGGCGCATGAATCTGAGAAGCGGGAGCGACCTCGGACCACCAGGGGCCGAAAAAACCACCGACACATAGGGCCGGACTGTCAGGGTCAGGGAAAAATCCAATATATATCTGGTGATATCTCGGGTGCTATTAGAGATAGCGCAATAAATCAAAGTGAAGTATCTGTAGGGGGCCCTGGCGCATGAATCTGTGCAGCGGGAACGACCTCGGACCACCAGTGGCCGAGAAAACCACCGTCCCATGGGGCCGGACTGTCAGGGTCAGGGAAAAATCCAATATATATCTGGTGATATCTCGGGTGCTATTAGAGATAGCGCAATAAATCAAAGTGCACTGACTGTAGGAGGCCCTGGCGCATGAATCTGTGCAGCGGGATCGACCTCGGACCACCAAGGGCCGAGAAAATCACCGTCTCATGGGGCCGGACTGTCAGGGTCAGGGAAAAATCCAATATATATCTGGTGATATCTCGGGTGCTATTACACATAGCGCAATAAATCAAAGTGCACTGACTGTAGGAGGCCCTGGCGCATGAATCTGTGCAGCGGGAACGACCTCGGACCACCAGGGGCCGAGAAAACCACCTTCTCATGGGGTCGGACTGTCAGGGTCAGGGAAAAATCCAATATATATCTGGTGATATCTGGGGTGCTATTACAGATAGCGCAATAAATCAAAGTGCGTTGTCTGCAGGGGGCCCTGGCGCATGAATCTGTGCAGCGAGAACGACCTCGGACCACCAGGGACCGAGAAAACCACCGACACATCGGGCCGGACTCTCAGGGTCAGGGAAAAATCCAATATATATCTGGTGATATCTCGGGTGCTATTACAGATAGCGCAATAAATCAAAGTGCATTGACTGCAGGAGGCCCTCGCGCATGAATCTGTGCAGCGGGAACGACCTCGGACCACCAGGGGCCGAGAAAACCATAGTCTCATGGGCCAGACTGTTAGGGTCTGGGAAAAATCCAATATATATCTGGTGATATCTCGGGTGCTATTAGAGATAGAACAATAAACCAAAGTGAATTATCTGCAGGAGGCCCTGGCGCATGAATCTGTGCAACGGGAACGACCTCGGTCCACCAGGGGCCGAGAGAACTACCGTCTCATGGGGTCGGACACTCAGGTTCAGGGAAAAATCCAATATATATCTGGTGATATCTCGGGTGCTATTACAGATAGCGCAAAAAATAAAAGTGCATTGTCTGTAGGAGGCCCTGGTGCATGAATTTGTGCAGCGGGATCGTCCTCGGACCACCAGGGGCCGAGAAATCCACCAACACATGGCGCCGGACACTCATGGTCGGGGAAAAATTCAATATATATCTGGTGATATCTCGGCTGCTCTTACAAATAGCGCACTAAACCAAAGTGAATTATCTGCAGAGGCCCTGGCGCATGAATCTGTGCAGCGGGAACGACCTCGGACCGCCAGGGGCCGAGAAAACTACCGTCTCATGGGGTCGGACACTCTGGGTCAAGGAAAAATCCAATATATATCTGGTGATATCTCGGGTGCTATTATAGATTGCGCAATAAGTCAAAATGCTTTCTCTGCAGCAGGCCCTGGCGCATGAATCTGTGCAGCGGGAACGACCTCGGACCACCAGGGGCTGAGAAAACCACCGTCTCATGGGGTCGGACTGTCAGGGTCAGGGAAAAATCCACTATATATCTGTTGATAAATCGGGTGCTATTAGAGATAGCGCAATAAATCAAAGTGCATTGTCTGCAGGAGGCCCTAGCGCATGCATCTGTGCAGCGGGAACGACCACGGACCACCAGGGGCCGAGTAAATCACCGTCTCATGTGGCCGGACTGTCAGGGTCAGGGAAAAATCCAATATATATCTGGTGATATCTCGGGTGCTATTAGAGATAGCGCAATAATTCAAAGTGCATTGTCTGCAGGAGGCCCTTGCGCATGAATCTGTGCAGCGGGAACGACCTCGGACCACCAGGGGCCGAGAGAACTACCGTCTCATGGGGTCGGACACTCAGGTTCAGGGAAAAATCCAATATATATCTGGTGATATCTCGGGTGCTATTACAGATAGCACAAAAAATAAAAGTGCATTGTCTGCAGGGGGCCCTGGCGCATGAATCTGTCCAGCGGGCACGACCTCGGACCACCAGGGGCCGAGAAAACCACCGACACATGGAGCCGGACTGTCAGGGTCAGGGAAAAATCCAATATATATCTGGTGATATCTCGGGTGCTATTAGAGACAGGGCAATAAACCAAAGTGAATTATCTATAGGAGGCCCTGGCGCATGAATCTGTGCAGCGGGAACGACCTCGGAGCACCAGGGGCCGAGAAAACCACCGTCCCATGGGGTCGGACACTCAGGGTCAGGGAAAAATCCAATATATATCTGGTGATATCTCGGGTGCTATTAGAGATAGCGCAATAAACCAAAGTCCATTGTCTGCAGGAGGCCCTGGCGCATGAATCTGTGCAGCGGGATCGACCTCGGACCACCAGGGTTCGAGAAAGCCCCCGAAATATGGGGCCGGGCACTCAGGGTCAGGGGAAAATCCAATATATATCTGGTGATATCTCGGGTGCTATTACAGATAGCGCAATAAACCAAAGTGAATTGTCTGCAGGAAGCCCTGGCGCATGAATCTGTTCAGCAGGATCGACTTCGGACCACGATGGACCGAGAAAACCACCGACACATGGGGCCGGACTGTCAGGGTCAGGGAAAAATCCAATATATATCTGGTGATATCTCGGGTGCTATTAGAGATAGCGCAATAAACCAAAGTGAATTATCTGCAGGAGGCCCTGGCGCATGAATCTTTGCAGCGGGAATGACCTCGGACCACCAGGGGCCGAGAAAACCACCGTCTCATGGGTTCGGACACTCAGGGTCAGGGAAAAATCAAATATAAATCTGGTGATATCTCGGGAGCGATTACAGATAGCGCAATAAGTCAAAAAGCATTGTCTGCAGGAGGCCCTAGCGCATGAACCTGTGCAGCGGGATCGACCTCGGACCACCAGGGGTCGAGAAAACCACCGTCTCATGGGGTCGGGCACTCAGGGTCAGGGAAAAATCCAATATATATCTGGTAATATCTCGGGTGCTATTACAGATAGAGCAATAAATCAAAGTGCATTGTCTGCGGGAGGCCCTTGCGCATGAATCTGCGCAGCGGGATCGACCTCGGACCACCAGGGTTCGAGAAAGCCCCCGAAATATGGGGCCGGGCACTCAGGGTCAGGGAAAAATCCAATATATATCTGGTGATATCTCGGGTGGTATTAGAGAAAGCGCAATAAATCAAAGTGCATTGTCTGCAGGAGGCCCTTGCGCATGAATCTGTGCAGCGGGAACGACCTCGGACCACCAGGGGCCGAGAAAACTACCGTCTCAAGGGGTCGGACACTCAGGTTCAGGGAAAAATCCAATATATATCTGGTGATATCTCGGGTGCTATTACAGATAGCGCAAAAAATAAAAGTGCATTGTCTGTAGGAGGCCCTGGCGCATGAATCTGTGCAGCGGGCACGACCTCGGACCACCAGGGGCCGAGAAAACCACCGTCTCATGGGGTCGGACACTCAGGGTCAGGGAAAAATCCAATATATATCTGGTGATATCTCGGGTGCTATTAGAGATAGCGCAATAAATCAAAGTGCATTGCCTGCAAGAGGCCCTTGCGCATGAATCTGTGCAGCGGGAACGACCTCGGACAACCAGGGGCCGAGAAAACTACCGTCTCATGGGGTCGGACACTCAGGTTCAGGGAAAAATCCAATATATATCTGGTGATATCTCGGGTGCTATTAGAGATAGCGCAATAAATAAAAGTGAATTATCTGCAGAGGGCCCTGGCGCATGAATCTGCGTAGCGGGATCGACCTCGGACCACGAGGGACCGAGAAAACTATCGACACATGCGGCCGGACTGTCAGGGTCAAGGAAAAATCCAATATATATCTGGTGATATCTCGGGTGCTATTAGAGATAGCGCAATAAATCAAAGTCCATTGTCTGCAGGAGGCCCTAGCGCATGAATCTTTGCGGCGGGATCGACCTCAGACCACCAGGGGTCGAGAAAACCACCGAAATATGGGGCCGGGCACTCAGGGTCATGGAAAAATCCAATATATATCCGGTGATATCTCGGGTGCTATTAGAGATAGCGCAATAAACCAAAGTGCATTGTCTGAAGGAGGCCCTGGCGCATGAATCTGTGCAGCGGGAACGACCTCCGACCACAAGGGGCCGAGAAAACCACCGTCTCATGGGGCCTTACTGTCATGGTCAGGGAAAAATCCAATATATATCTGGTGATATCTCGGGTGCTATTACAGATAGCGCAATAAATCAACGTGCATTGTCTGCAGGAGTCACTGGCGCATGAATCTGTAGAGCGGGATCGACCTCGGACCACCAGGGGCCGAGAGAACCACCGTCGCATGGAGTCGGACACTCAGGGTCAGGGAAAAATCCAATATATATCTGGTGATATTTCGGGTGCAATTAGAGATAGCGCCATAAATCAAAGCGAATTATCTGCAGGGGGCCCTGGCGCATGAATCTGTGCAGCGGGATCGACCTCGGACCACGAGGGACCGAGAAAACTATCGACACATGGGGCCGGACACTCAGGGTCGGGGAAAAATTCAATATATATCTGGTGGTATCTCGGGTGCTCTTACAGATAGCGCACTAAACCATAGTGAATTATCTGCAGGGGGCCCTGGCGCATGAATCCGTGCAGCGGGAACGACCTCGGACCACCAGGGGCCGAGAAAACCACCGTCGCATGGAGTCGGACACTCAGGGTCAGGGAAAAATCCAATATATATCTGGTGATATCTCGGGTGCTATTAGAGATAGCGCAATAAATCAAAGTGAATTATCTGCAGGGGGCCCTGGCGCATGAATCTGCGCAGCGGGATCGACCTCGGACCACGAGGGACCGAGAAAACTATCGACACATGCGGCCGGACTGTCAGGGTCAAGGAAAAATCCAATATATATCTGGTGATATCTTGGGTGCTATTAGAGATAGCGCAATAAATCAAACTGAATTATCTGCAGGGGGCCCTGGCGCATGAATCTGGGCAGTGAGAACGACCTCGGACCACCAGGGGCCGAGAAAATCACCGTCTCATGGGGCCGGACGATCAGGGTCAGGGAAAAATCCAATATATATCTGGTGATATCTCGGGTGCTATTACACATAGCGCAATAAACCAAAGTGCATTGTCTGTAGGAGGCACTGGCGAATGAATCTGTGCAGCAGGAACGACCTCGGACCACCAGGGGTCTAGAAAACCACCGAAACATGGGGCCGGGCACTCAGGGTCAGGGAAAAATCCAATATACATCTGGTGATATCTCGGGTGCTATTAGAGATAGCGCAATAAATCAAAGTGAATTATCTGCAGGGGGCCCTGGCGCATGAATCTGTACAGCGGGAACGACCTCGGACCACCAGGGGCCGAGAAAACCACCGTCTCATGGGGTCGGACACTCAGGGTCAGGGAAAAATCCAATATATATCTGGTGATATCTCGGTTGCTATTAGAGATAGCGCAATAAACCAAAGTGCATTGTCTGCAGGAGGCCCTGGCGCATGAATCTGTGCAGCGGGAACGACCTCGGACCACCAGGGGCCGAGAAAACCACCGTCTCATGGGGTCGGACTGTCAGGGTCAGGGAAAAATCCAATATATATCTGGTGATATCTCGGGTGCTATTACACATAGCGCAATAAACCAAAGTGCATTGTCTGTAGGAGGCACTGGCGAATGAATCTGTGCAGCAGGAACGACCTCGGACCACCAGGGGTCTAGAAAACCACCGAAACATGGGGCTGGGCACTCAGGGTCAGGGAAAAATCCAATATACATCTGGTGATATCTCGGGTGCTATTAGAGATAGCGCAATAAATCAAAGTGAATTATCTGCAGGGGGCCCTGGCGCATGAATCTGTGCAGCGGGAACGACCTCGGACCACCAGGGGCCGAGAAAACCACCGTCTCATGGGGTCGGACTGTCAGGGTCAGGGAAAAATCCACTATATATCTGGTGATAAATCGGGTGCTATTAGAGATAGCGCAATAAACCAAAGTGCATTGTCTGCAGGAGGCCATAGCGCATGAATCTGTGCAGCGGGAACGACCACGGACCACCAGGGGCCGATAAAATCACCGTCTCATGGGGTCGGACACTCAGGGTCAGGGAAAAATCCAATATATATCTGGTGATATCTCGGGTGCTATTAGAGATAGCGCAATAAATCAAAGTGAATTATCTGCAGGGGGCCCTGGCGCATGAATCTGCGCAGCGGGATCGACCTCGGACCACCAGGGGCCGAGAAAACCACCGTCTCATGGGGTCGGACACACAGGGTCAGGGACAAATCCAATATATATCTGGTGATATCTCGGGTGCAATTAGAGATAGCGCAATAAATCAAAGTGAATTATCTGCAGGGGGCCGTGACTCATGAATCTGTGCAATGGGATCGACCTCGGACCACCAGGGGCCGAGAAAATTACAGATATTCGGAATCCGTCACCCAAGGTCATGTAAAAATCTAGCATATATCTGGTGATATCTCGGGTGCTATTACAGATAGCGCAATAAACCGAAGTGAATTGTCTGCAGGAAGCCCTGGCGCATGAATCTGTGAAGCGGGAACGACCTCGGACCACCAGGGGCCGAGAAAACTACCGTCTCATGGGGCCGGACACTCAGGGTCAGGGAAAAATCCAATATATATCTGGTGATATCTCGGGTGCTATTAGAGATAGCGCAATAAACCAAAGTGCATTGTCTGCAGGAGGCACTGGCTCATGAATATGTGCAGCCCGATCGACCTCGGACCACCAGGGGCCGAGAAAATCACCGTCTCATGGGGCCGGACACTCAGGGTCAGGGAAAAATCCAATATATATCTGATGATATCTCGGGTGCTATTAGAGATAGCGCAATAAATAAAAGTGAATTATCTGCAGGGGGCCCTGGCGCATGAATCTGTGCAGCGGGAAAGACCTCGGAACAACAGGGGCCGAGAAAACCACCGTCTCATGGGGTCGGACACACAGGGTCAGGGACAAATCCAATATATATCTGGGGATATCTCGGGTGCTCTTACAGATAGCGCACTAAACCAAAGTGAATTATCTGCAGGGGGCCCTGGCGCATGAATCTGTGCAGCGGGAACGACCTCGGACCACCAGGGGCCGAGAAAACCACCGTCTCATGGAGTCGGACACTCAGGGTCAGGGAAAAATCCAATATATATCTGGTGATATCTCGGGTGCAATTAGATATAGCGCAATAAATCAAAGTGAATTATCTGCAGGGGGCCGTGGCGCATGAATCTGTGCAATGGGATCAACCTCGGACCACCAGGGGCCGAGAAAATTACAGATATTCGGAATCCGTCACCCAAGGTCATGTAAAAATCTAGCATATATCTGGTGATATCTCGGGTGCTATTACAGATAGCGCAATAAACCAAAGTGAATTGTCTGCAGGAAGCCCTGGCGCATGAATCTGTGAAGCGGGAACGACCTCGGACCACCAGGGGCCGAGAAAACCACCGTCTCGTGGAGTCAGACACTCAGGGTCAGGGAAAAATCCAATATATATCTGGTGATATCTCGGGTGCTATTAGAGATAGCGCAATAAACCAAAGTGCATTGTCTGCAGGAGGCCCTGGCGCATGAATCTGTGCAGCGGGAACGACCTCGGACCACCAGGGGCCGAGAAAACCACCGTCTCGTGGAGTCAGACACTCAGGGTCAGGGAAAAATCCAATATATATCTGGTGATATCTCGGGTGCTATTAGAGATAGCGCAATAAACCAAAGTGCATTGTCTGCAGGAGGCCCTGGCGCATGAATCTGTGCAGCGGGAACGACCTCGGAACAACAGGGGCCGAGAAAACCACCGTCTCATGGGGTCGGACACTCAGGGTCAGGGAAAAATCCAATATATATCTGGTGATATCTCGGGTGCTATTAGTGATAGCGCAATAAACCAAAGTGCATTGTCTGCAGGAGGCCCTGGCGCATGAATATGTGCAGCGGGAACGACCTCGGACCACCAGGGGCCGAGAAAACCACCGTCTCGTGGAGTCAGACACTCAGGGTCAGGGAAAAATCCAATATATATCTGGTGATATCTCGGGTGCTATTAGAGATAGCGCAATAAACCAAAGTGCATTGTCTGCAGGCGGCCCTGGCGCATGAATCTGTGCAGCGGGAACGACCTCGGACCACCAGGGGCCGAGAAAACTACCGTCTCATGGGGCCGGACTGTCAGGGTCAGGGAAAAATCCAATATATATCTGGTGATATCTCGGGTG
This sequence comes from Nomia melanderi, assembly GCF_051020985.1. Lineage (NCBI taxonomy): Eukaryota > Metazoa > Arthropoda > Insecta > Hymenoptera > Halictidae > Nomia > Nomia melanderi. Next base: position 2,967,007 of record NW_027475130.1, read on the forward strand.
CTATTAGAGAGAGCTTAATAAATCAAAGTGCATTGTCTGTAGGAGGCACTGGCGAATGAATCTGTGCAGCAGGAACAACCTCGGACCACCAGGCGCCGAGAAAATTACAGATATTCGGAATCCGTCGCCGAAGGTCATGTAAAAATCCAGCATATATCTGGTGATATCTCGGGTGCTATTACAGATAGCGCAATAAGCCAAAGTGAATTGCCTGCAGGAAGCCCTGGCGCATGAATCTGTTCAGCGGGATCGACCTCGGACCACGAGGGATCGAGAAAACCATCGACACATGTGGCCGGACTGTCAGGGTCAGGGAAAAATCCAATATAAATCAGGTGATATCTCGGGTGCTATTACAGATAGTGCAATAAATCAAAGTGCATTGTCTGCAGGAGGCCCTGGCGCATGATTCTGTGCAGCGGGAACGACCGCGGACCACCTGGGGCCGAGGCAACCACCGTCTCATGGGGTCGGACTGTCAGGGTCAGGGAAAAATCCAATATAAATCAGGTGATATCTCGGGTGCTATTACAGACAGTGCAATAAATCAAAGTGCATTGTCTGCAGGAGGCCCTGGCGCACGAATCTGTACAGCGGGAACGACCTCGGACCACCTGGGGCCGAGACAACCGCCGTCTCATGGGGTCGGACTGTCAGGGTCAGGGAAAAATCCAATATAAATCTGGTGATATCTCGGGTGCTATTACAGATAGTGCAATAAATCAAAGTGCATTGTCTGCAGGGGGCCCTGGCGCATGAATCTGTGCAGCGGGAACGACCTCGGACCACCAGGGGCCGAGAAAACTACCGTCTCATGGGGCCGGACACTCAGGGTCAGGGAAAAATCCAATATATATCTGGTGATATCTCGCGTCCTATTACAGATAACGCAATAAATCAAAGTGCATTGTCTGTTGGAGGCCCTGGCGCATGAATCTGTGCAGCGGGAACGTCCTCGGACCACCAGGGGCCGAGAAAACTACCGTCTCATGGGGCCGGACACTCAGGGCCAGGCAAAAATCCAATATATATCTGGCGATATCTCGGGTGCTATTACAGATAGTGCAATATATCAAAGTGCATTGTCTGCAGGGGGCCCAGGCGCATGAATCTGTGCAGCGGGAACGTTCTCGGACCACCAGGGGCCGAGAAAACCACCGTCTCATGGGGTCGGACACTCAGGGTCAGGGGAAAATCCAATATATATCTGGTGATATCTCGGGTGCTATTACAGGTAGCGCAATAAACCAAAGTGAATTGTCTGCAGGAAGCCCTGGCGCATGAATCTGTTCAGCGGGATCGACCTCGGACCACGAGGGATCGAGAAAACCATCGACACATGGGGCCGGACTGTCAGGGTCAGGGAAAAATCCAATATATATCTGGTGATATCTCGCGTCCTATTAGAGATAGCGCAATAAATCAAAGTGCATTGTCTGTAGGAGACCCTGGCGCATGAATCTGTGCAGCAGGAACGATCTCGGACCACCAGGGGCCGAGAAAACCACCGTCTCATGGGGCCGGACACGCAGGGTCAGGGAAAAATCCAATATATATCTGGTGATATCTCGGGTGCTATTAGAGATAGCGCAATAAACCAAAGAGAATTATCTGCAGGAGGCCCTGGCGCATGAATCTGTGCAGCGGGATCGACCTCGGACCACCAGGGGCCGAGAAAATTACAGATATTCGGAATCCGTCACCCAAGGTCATGTAAAAATCCAGCATATATCTGGTGATATCTCGGGTGCTATTAGAGAGAGCGCAATAAATCAAAGTGCATTGTCTGTAGGAGGCCCTGGCGCATGAATCTGTGCAGCGGGATCGACCTCGGACCACCAGGGGCCGAGAAAATCACCGTCTCATAGGGCCGGACTGTCACGGTCAGGGGAAAATCCAATATATATCTGGTGATATCTCGGGTGCTATTACAGATAGCGCAATAAACCAAAGTGAATTGTCTGCAGGAAGCCCTGGCGCATGAATCTGTTCAGTGGGATCGACATCGGACCAAGAGGGATCGAGAAAACCACCGACACATGGGGCCGGACTGTCAGGGTCAGGGAAAAATCCAATATATATCTAGTGATATCTCGGGTGCTATTACAGATAGCGCAATAAACCAAGGTGCATTGTCTGTAGGAGGCCCTGGCGCATTAACCTGTGCAGCGGGAACGACGTCGGACCACCAGGGGCCGAGAAAACCACCGTCTCATGGGGCCGGACACTCAGGGTCGGGGAAAAATCCAATATACATCTGGTGACATCTCGGATGCAATTAGAGATAGCGCAATAAACCAAAGTGAATTATCCGCAGGAGGCCCTGGCGCATGAATCTGTGCAGCGGGGACGACCTCGGACCACCGGGGGCCGAGAAAACCACAGTCTCATGGGGCCGGACACTCAGGGTCATAGGAAGATCCAATATATATCTGGTGATATCTCGGGTGCTATTAGAGATAGCGCAATAAACCAAAGTGAATTATCTGCAGGGGGCCGTGGCGCATGAATCTGTGCAGCGGCAACGACGTCGGACCACCAGGGGCCGAGAAAACCACCGTCTCATGGGGCCGGACACTCAGGGTCAGGGAAAAATCCAATATATATCTGGTGGTATCTCGGATGCTATTAGAGATAGCGCAATAAACCAAAGTAAATTGTCTGCAGGAGGCCCTGGCGCATGATCCTGTGCAGCGGGAACGACCTCGGAACACCAGGGGCCGAGAAAACCACCGTCTCATGGGGCCGGACACTCATGGTCAGGGGAAAATCCAATATATATCTGGTGTTATCTCGGGTGCTATTAGAGATAGCGCAATAAATCAAAGCGCATTGTCTGTAGGAGGCCCTGGCGCATGAATCTGTGCTGCGGGATCGACCTCGGACCACCAGGGGCCGAGAAAACTACCGTCTCATGGGGCCGGACAATCAGGGTCAGGGAAAAATCCAATATATATCTGGTGATATCTCGGGTGCAATTACAGATAGCGCAATAAATCAGAGTGCATTGTCTGTGGGAGGCCCTGGCGCATGAATCTGTGCAGCGGGATCGATCTCGGTCCACGAGGGACCGAGAAAACCACCGTCTCATGGGGCCGGACGCTCAGGGTCAGGGGAAAAACCAATATATATATTGTGATATCTCGGGTGCTATTACAGATAGCGCAATAAATCAAAGTGCATTGTCTGCGGGAGGCCCTGGCGCATGAATCTGTGAAGCAGGAACGACCTCGGACCACCAGGGGCCGAGAAAATTACAGATATTCGGAATTCGTCACGCAAGGTCATGTAAAAATCCAGCATATATCTGGTGATATTTCGGGTTCTATTACAGATAGCGCGATAAATCAAAGTGCATTGTCTGCAGGAGGCCCTGGCGCATGAATCTGTGACGCAGGAACGACCTCGGACCACCAGTGGCCGAGAAAACCACCGTCTCATGGGGCCGGAAACTCGGGGTCAGGGAAAAATCCAATATATATCTGGTGATATCTCGGGTGCTTTTAGAGATAGCGCAATAAACCAAAGTGCATTGTCTGTAGGATGCCCTGGCGCATGATTCTGTGCAGCGGGAACGACCTCGGACCACCAGGGGCCGAGAAAACCACAGTCTCATGGCGCCGGTCAGTCAGGGTCAGGGGAAAATCCAATATATATCTGGTGATATCTCGGGTGCTATTAGAGATAGCGCACTAAACCAAATAGAATTATCTGCAAGAGGCCCTGGCGCATGAATCTGTGCAGCGGGATCGACCTCGGACCACCAGGCGCCGAGAAAACCACCGTCTCATGGGGCCGGACACTCAGGGTCAGGGAAAAATCCAATATATATCTGGTGATATCTCGGGTGCTATTACAGATAGCGCAATAAATCGAAGTGCATTGTCTGTAGGAGGCCCTGGCGCATGAATCTGGCCAACGTGAACGACCTCGGACCACCAGGGGCCGAGAAAACTACCGTCTCATGGGGCCGGACAATCAGGGTCAGGGAAAAATCCAATATATATCTGGTGATATCTCGGGTGCAATTACAGATAGCGCAATAAATCAGAGTGCATTGTCTGTGGGAGGCCCTGGCGCATGAATCTGTGCAGCGGGATCGATCTCGGTCCACGAGGGACCGAGAAAACCACCGTCTCATGGGGCCGGACGCTCAGGGTCAGGGGAAAAACCAATATATATATTGTGATATCTCGGGTGCTATTACAGATAGCGCAATAAATCAAAGTGCATTGTCTGCGGGAGGCCCTGGCGCATGAATCTGTGAAGCAGGAACGACCTCGGACCACCAGGGGCCGAGAAAATTACAGATATTCGGAATTCGTCACGCAAGGTCATGTAAAAATCCAGCATATATCTGGTGATATTTCGGGTTCTATTACAGATAGCGCGATAAATCAAAGTGCATTGTCTGCAGGAGGCCCTGGCGCATGAATCTGTGACGCAGGAACGACCTCGGACCACCAGTGGCCGAGAAAACCACCGTCTCATGGGGCCGGAAACTCGGGGTCAGGGAAAAATCCAATATATATCTGGTGATATCTCGGGTGCTTTTAGAGATAGCGCAATAAACCAAAGTGCATTGTCTGTAGGATGCCCTGGCGCATGATTCTGTGCAGCGGGAACGACCTCGGACCACCAGGGGCCGAGAAAACCACAGTCTCATGGCGCCGGTCAGTCAGGGTCAGGGGAAAATCCAATATATACCTGGTGATATCTCGGGTGCTATTAGAGATAGCGCACTAAACCAAATAGAATTATCTGCAAGAGGCCCTGGCGCATGAATCTGTGCAGCGGGATCGACCTCGGACCACCAGGCGCCGAGAAAACCACCGTCTCATGGGGCCGGACACTCAGGGTCAGGGAAAAATCCAATATATATCTGGTGATATCTCGCGTGCTATTAGAGATAGCGCAATAAACCAAAGTGAATTGTCTGCAGGAGGCCCTGGCGCATGAATCTGTGCAGTGGGAACGACCTCGGACCACCAGGGGCCGAGAAAACCACCGTCTCATGGGGCCGGACACTCAGGGTGAGGGAAAAATCCAATATATATCTGGTGATATCTCGGGTGCTATTACAGATAGCGCAATAAACCAACGTGCATTGTCTGTAGGAAGCCCTGGCGCATGAACCTGTGCAGCGGGAACGACCTCGGACCACCAGGGGCCGAGAAAACCACCGTCTCATGGGGCAGGACACTCAGGGTCGGGGAAAAATCCAATATACATCTGGTGATATCTCGGGTGCTATTAGAGATAGCGCAATAAACCAAAATGTATTATCTGCAGGAAGCCCTGGCGCATGATTCTTTCAGCGGGAACGACGTCGGACCACCAGGGGCCGAGAAAACCACCGTCTTATGGGGCCGGACACTCAGTGTCAGGAGAAAATCCAATATATATCTGGTGATATCTCGGGTGCTATTAGAGGTAGCGCAATAAACCAAAGTGAATTATCTGCAGGAGGCCCTGGCGCATGCATCTGTGCATCGGGTACGACCTCGGACCACCAGGGGCCGAGAAAACCACCGTCTCATGGGACCGGACACTCAGGGTCGGGGAAAAATCCAATATATATCTGGTGATGAATCGGGTGATATTAGAGATAGCGCAATAAACCAAAGTGCATTGTCTGTAGTAGGCCCTGGCGCATGGATCTGTGCAGCGGGAACGACCTCGGACCGCCAGGGGCCGAGAAAACCACCGTCTCATGGGGCAGGACACTCAGGGTCGGGGAAAAATCCAATATATATCTGGTGATATCTGGTGTGCTATTAGAGATAGCGCAATAAACCAACGTGAATTATCTGCAGGAGGCCCTGGCGCATGAATCTGTGCAGCAGGAACGACATCGGACCACCAGGGGCCGAGAAAATTACAGATTTTCTGTATCCGTCACCCAAAGTCATGTAAAAATCCAGAATATATATGGTGCTTTCTTGGATGCTATTACAGATAGCGCCATAAACCAAAGTGCATTGTCTGTAGGAGGCCCTGGCGCATGAATCTGGGCGGCGGGAACGACCTCGTACGACCAGGGGCCGAGAAAACCACCGTCTCATGGGGCCGGACACTCAGGGTGAGGGAAAAATCCAATATATATCTGGTGATATCTCGTGTGCTATTAGAGATAGCGCAATAAATCAAAGTGCATTGTCTGTAGGAGGCACTGGCGAATGAATCTGTGCAGCGGGAACGACCTCGGATCACCAGGGGCCGAGAAAACCACCATCTCATGAGGCCGGACACTCAGGGTCCCGGGGAAAATCCAATATATATCTGGTGATATCTCGTGTGCTATTAGAGATAGCGCAATAAATCAAAGTGCATTGTCTGTAGGAGGCACTGGCGAATGAATCTGTGCAGCGGGAACGACCTCGGATCACCAGGGGCCGAGAAAACCACCATCTCATGAGGCCGGACACTCAGGGTCCCGGGGAAAATCCAATATATATCTGGTGATATCTCGTGTGCTATTAGAGATAGCGCAATAAATCAAAGTGCATTGTCTGTAGGAGGCACTGGCGAATGAATCTGTGCAGCGGGAACGACCTCGGATCACCAGGGGCCGAGAAAACCACCATCTCATGAGGCCGGACACTCAGGGTCCCGGGGAAAATCCAATATATATCTGGTGATATCTCGTGTGTTATTAGAGATAGCGCAATAAATCAAAGTGCATTGTCTGTAGGAGGCACTGGCGAATGAATCTGTGCAGCGGGAACGACCTCGGATCACCAGGGGCCGAGAAAACCACCATCTCATGAGGCCGGACACTCAGGGTCCCGGGGAGAATCCAATATATATCTGGTGATATCTCGTGTGCTATTAGAGATAGCGCAATAAATCAAAGTGCATTGTCTGTAGGAGGCACTGGCTAATGAATCTGTGCAGCGGGATCGACCTCGGACCACGAGGGACCGAGAAAACCATCGACATATGGGGCCGGACTGTCAGGGTCAAGGAAAAATCCATTATATATCTGGTGATATCTCGTGTGCTATTAGAGATAGCGCAATAAATCAAAGTGCATTGTCTGTAGGAGGCCCAGGCGCATGAATCTGTGCAGCGGGAACGCCCTCGGACCACCAGGGGCCGAGAAAACCACCGTCTCATGGGGCCGGACACTCAGGGTCATGGAAAAATCCAATATATATCTGGTGACATCTCGGATGCAATTAGAGATAGCGCAATAAACCAAAGTGAATTATCCGCAGGAGGCCCTGGCGCATGAATCTGTGCAGCGGGGACGACCTTGGACCACCAGGGGCCTAGAAAACCACCGTCTCATGGGGCCGGACACTCAGGGTCAGGGAAAAATCCAATATATATCTGGTGATATCTCGGGTGCAATTACAGATAGCGCAATAAATCAGAGTGCATTGTCTGTGGGAGGCCCTGGCGCATGAATCTGTGCAGCGGGATCGATCTCGGTCCACGAGGGACCGAGAAAACCACCGTCTCATGGGGCCGGACGCTCAGGGTCAGGGGAAAAACCAATATATATATTGTGATATCTCGGGTGCTATTACAGATAGCGCAATAAATCAAAGTGCATTGTCTGTAGGAGGCCCTGGCGCATGAATCTGGGCGGCGGGAACGACCTCGGACGACCTGGGGCCGAGAAAACCACCGTCTCATGGGGCCGGACACTCAGGGTGAGGGAAAAATCCAATATATATCTGGTGATATCTCGGGTGCTATTACAGATAGCGCAATAAACCAACGTGCATTGTCTGTAGGAGGCCCTGGCGCAGGAACCTGTGCAGCGGGAACGACCTCGGACCACCAGGGGCCGAGAAAACCGCCGTCTCATGGGGCCGGACACTCAGGGCCGGGGAAAAATCCAATATATATCTGGTGATATCTCGCGTGCTATTATAGATAGCGCAATAAACCAAAGTGAATTGTCTGTAGGATGCCCTGGCGCATGATTCTGTGCAGCGGGAACGACCTCGGACCACCAGGGGCCGAGAAAACCACCGTCTCATGGGACCGGACACTCAGGGTCAGGGGAAAATCCAACATATATCTGGTGATATCTCGGGTGCTATTAGAGATAGCGCAATAAAACAAAGTGAATTATCTGCAGGAGGCCCTGGCGCATGAATCTGTGCAGCGGGAATGAACTCGGACCACCAGGGGCCGAGAAAACCACCGTCTCATAGGGCCGGACACTCAGGGTCAGGGAAAAATCCAATATATATCTGGTGATATCTCGGGTGCTATTACAGATAGCGCAATAAATCAAAGTGCATTGTCTGTAGGAGGCCCTGGCACATGAATCTGGGCAGCGGAAACGACCTCGGACCACCAGGGGCCGAGAAAATTACAGATTTTCGGTATCCGTCACCAAATGTCATGTAAAAGTCCAGGATATATCTGGTGATATCTCGGGTTCTATTACAGATAGCACCATAAATCAAAGTGCGTTGTCTGCAGGAGGCCCTCGCGCATGATTCTGTGAAGCAGGAACGACCTCGGCCCTCCAGGGGCCGAGAAACTTACAAATATTCGGTGTCCGTCACCCAAAGTCATGCAAAAATCCAGTATATATACGGTGCTTTCTTGGGTGCTATTACAGATAGCGCAATAAATCAAAGTGCATTGTCTGTAGGAGGCCCTGGCGCATGAATCTGTGCAGCGGGAACGACCTCGGACCAACAGCTGCCGAGAAAACCACCGTCTCATGGGGCAGGACACTCAGGGTCGGGGAAAAATCCAATATACATCTGGTGATATCTCGGGTGCTATTAGAGATAGCGCAATAAACCAAAGTGTATTATCTGCAGGAAGCCCTGGCGCATGATTCTTTCAGCGGGAACGACCTCGGACCACTAGGGGCCGAGAAAACCACCGGCTCATGGGGCCGGACACTCAGGGTCAGGGGAAAATCCAATATATATCTGGTGATATCTCGGGTGCTATTACAGATAGCGCAATAAATCAAAGTGCATTGTCTGTAGGAGACCCTGGCGCATGAATCTGGGCAGCGGGAACGACATCGGACCACCAGGGGCCGAGAAAATTATAGATTTTCGGTATCCGTCACCCAATTTCATGTAAAAATCCAGCATTTATCTGGTGATATCTCGGGTTCTATTACAGATAGCGCGATAAATCAAAGTGCATTGTCTGCAGGAGGCCCTGGCGCATGAATCTGTGAAGCAGGAACGACCTCGGCCCTCCAGGGGCCGAGAAAACCACCGTCTCATGGGGCCGGACTGTCAGGGTCAGGGAAAATTCCATTATATATCTGGTGATATCTCGGGTGCCATTGGAGATAGCGCAATAAACCAAGGTGAATTATCTGCAGGAGGCCCTGGCGCATGAATCTGTGCAGAGGGAACGACCTCGGACCACCAGGGGCCGAGAAAATCACCGTCTCAAGGGGCCGGACACTCAGGGTCGGGGAAAAATCCAACATATATCTGGTGATATCTCGGGTGCTATTAGAGATAGCGCAATAAACCAAAGTGAATTGTCTGTAGGAGGCCCTGGCGCATGAATCTGAGCAGCGGGAACGACCTCGGATCACCAGGAGCAGAGAAAACCACCATCTCATGGAGTCGGACACTCAGGGTCAGGGGAAAATACAATATATACCTGGTGTTATCTCGGGTGCTATTACAGATAATGCAATAAACCAAAGTGCATTGTCTGTAGGAGGACATGGCGCATGAATCTGTGCAGCCGGATCGACCTCGGACCACCAGGGGCCGAGAAAATCACCGTCTCATGGGGCCGGACAGTCAGGGTTAGGGAAAAATCCGATGTATATCTGGTGATATCTCGGGTGCTATTAGAGATAGCGCAATAAATCAAAGTGCATTGTCTGTAGGAGGCACTGGCGAATGAATCTGTGAAGCAGGAACTACCTCGGACCACCAGGGGCCGAGAAAATTACAGATATTCGGAATCCGTCACCCAAGGTCATGTAAAAATCCAATATATATGTGGTGATATCACGGGTGCTATTACAGATATCGCAATAAATCAAAGTGCATTGTCTGTAGGAGGCACTGGCGAATGAATCTGTGCAGCAGGAACTACCTCGGTCCACCAGGGGCCGAGAAAATTACAGATATTCCGAATCCGTCACACAAGGTCATGTAAAAATCCAGCATATATCTGGTGATTTCTCGGGTGCTATTACAGATAGCGCAATAAACCAAAGAGAATTGTCTGCAGGAAGCCCTGGCGCATGAATCTGTTCAGCGGGATCGACCTCGGACCTCCAGGGGCCGAGAAAACCACCGTCTCATGGGGTCGGACACTCAGGGTCAGAGAAAAATCCAATATATATCTGGTGATATCTCGGGTGCTATTAGAGATAGCGCAATAAATCAAAGTGCATTGTCTGTAGGAGGCACTGGCGAATGAATCTGTGCAGCAGGAACGACCTCGGACCACCAGGCGCCGAGAAAATTACAGATATTTGGAATCCGTCACCCAAGGTCATGTAAAAATCCAGCATATATCTGGTGATATCTCGGGTGCTATTACAGATAGCGCAATAAATCATAGTGCATTATCTGCAGGGGGCCCTGGCGCATGAATCCGTGCGGGCGGGCTCGACCTCGGACCACCAGGGGTCGAGAAAATCACCGAAACATGGGGCCGGGCACTCAGGGCCAGGGAAAAATCCAATATATATCTGGTGATATCTCGGGTGCTATTACAGATGGCGCAATAAATCAAAGTGCATTGACTGTAGGAGGCCCTGGCGCATGAATCTGTGCAGCGGGAACGACCTCGGACCACCAGGGGCCCAGAAAACCACCGTCTCATGGGGCCGGACTGTCAGGGTGACGGAAACATCCAATATATATCTGGTGATATCTCCTGTGCTATTAGAGATAGAGAAATAAATCAAAGTGCATTGTCTGTAGGAGGCACTGGCGAATGAATCTGTGCAGCGGGAACGACCTCGGATCACCAGGGGCCGAGAAAACCACCATCTCATGACGCCGGACACTCAGGGTCCCGGGGAGAATCCAATATATATCTGGTGATATCTCGTGTGCTATTAGAGATAGCGCAATAAATCAAAGTGCATTGTCTGTAGGAGGCACTGGCTAATGAATCTGTGCAGCGGGATCGACCTCGGACCACGAGGGACCGAGAAAACCATCGACATATGGGGCCGGACTGTCAGGGTCAAGGAAAAATCCATTATATATCTGGTGATATCTCGTGTGCTATTAGAGATAGCGCAATAAATCAAAGTGCATTGTCTGTAGGGGGCACTGGCGAATGAATGTGGGCAGCGGGAACGACCTCGGACCACCAGGGGCCGAGAAAACCACCGTCTCATGGGGCCGGACACTCAGGGTCAGGGGAAAATCCAATATATATCTGGTGATATCTCGGGTGCTATTACAGATAGCGGAATAAATGAAAGTTCATTGTCTGTAGGAGGCCCAGGCGCATGAATCTGTGCAGCGGGAACGACCTCGGACCACCAGGGGCCGAGAAAACCACCGTCTCATGGGGCCGGACACTCAGGGTCATGGAAAAATCCAATATATATCTGGTGACATCTCGGATGCAATTAGAGATAGCGCAATAAACCAAAGTGAATTATCCGCAGGAGGCCCTGGCGCATGAATCTGTGCAGCGGGGACGACCTTGGACCACCAGGGGCCTAGAAAACCACCGTCTCATGGGGCCGGACACTCAGGGTCAGGGAAAAATCCAATATATATCTGGTGATATCTCGGGTGCAATTACAGATAGCGCAATAAATCAGAGTGAATTGTCTGCAGGAAGCCCTGGCGCATGAATCTGTTCAGCGGGATCGACCTCGGACCTCCAGGGGCCGAGAAAACCACCGTCTCATGGGGTCGGACACTCAGGGTCAGAGAAAAATCCAATATATATCTGGTGATATCTCGGGTGCTATTAGAGATAGCGCAATAAATCAAAGTGCATTGTCTGTAGGAGGCACTGGCGAATGAATCTGTGAAGCAGGAACTACCTCGGACCACCAGGGGCCGAGAAAATTACAGATATTCGGAATCCGTCACCCAAGGTCATGTAAAAATCCAATATATATGTGGTGATATCACGGGTGCTATTACAGATATCGCAATAAATCAAAGTGCATTGTCTGTAGGAGGCACTGGCGAATGAATCTGTGCAGCAGGAACTACCTCGGTCCACCAGGGGCCGAGAAAATTACAGATATTCCGAATCCGTCACACAAGGTCATGTAAAAATCCAGCATATATCTGGTGATTTCTCGGGTGCTATTACAGATAGCGCAATAAACCAAAGTGAATTGTCTGCAGGAAGCCCTGGCGCATGAATCTGTTCAGCGGGATCGACCTCGGACCTCCAGGGGCCGAGAAAACCACCGTCTCATGGGGTCGGACACTCAGGGTCAGAGAAAAATCCAATATATATCTGGTGATATCTCGGGTGCTATTAGAGATAGCGCAATAAATCAAAGTGCATTGTCTGTAGGAGGCACTGGCGAATGAATCTGTGCAGCAGGAACGACCTCGGACCACCAGGCGCCGAGAAAATTACAGATATTTGGAATCCGTCACCCAAGGTCATGTAAAAATCCAGCATATATCTGGTGATATCTCGGGTGCTATTACAGATAGCGCAATAAATCATAGTGCATTATCTGCAGGGGGCCCTGGCGCATGAATCCGTGCGGGCGGGCTCGACCTCGGACCACCAGGGGTCGAGAAAATCACCGAAACATGGGGCCGGGCACTCAGGGCCAGGGAAAAATCCAATATATATCTGGTGATATCTCGGGTGCTATTACAGATGGCGCAATAAATCAAAGTGCATTGACTGTAGGAGGCCCTGGCGCATGAATCTGTGCAGCGGGAACGACCTCGGACCACCAGGGGCCCAGAAAACCACCGTCTCATGGGGCCGGACTGTCAGGGTGACGGAAACATCCAATATATATCTGGTGATATCTCCTGTGCTATTAGAGATAGAGAAATAAATCAAAGTGCATTGTCTGTAGGAGGCACTGGCTAATGAATCTGTGCAGCGGGATCGACCTCGGACCACGAGGGACCGAGAAAACCATCGACATATGGGGCCGGACTGTCAGGGTCAAGGAAAAATCCATTATATATCTGGTGATATCTCGTGTGCTATTAGAGATAGCGCAATAAATCAAAGTGCATTGTCTGTAGGGGGCACTGGCGAATGAATGTGGGCAGCGGGAACGACCTCGGACCACCAGGGGCCGAGAAAACCACCGTCTCATGGGGCCGGACACTCAGGGTCAGGGGAAAATCCAATATATATCTGGTGATATCTCGGGTGCTATTACAGATAGCGGAATAAATGAAAGTGCATTGTCTGTAGGAGGCCCAGGCGCATGAATCTGTGCAGCGGGAACGACCTCGGACCACCAGGGGCCGAGAAAACCACCGTCTCATGGGGCCGGACACTCAGGGTCATGGAAAAATCCAATATATATCTGGTGACATCTCGGATGCAATTAGAGATAGCGCAATAAACCAAAGTGAATTATCCGCAGGAGGCCCTGGCGCATGAATCTGTGCAGCGGGGACTACCTTGGACCACCAGGGGCCTAGAAAACCACCGTCTCATGGGGCCGGACACTCAGGGTCAGGGAAAAATCCAATATATATCTGGTGATATCTCGGGTGCAATTACAGATAGCCCAATAAATCAGAGTGCATTGTCTGTGGGAGGCCCTGGCGCATGAATCTGTGCAGCGGGATCGATCTCGGTCCACGAGGGACCGAGAAAACCACCGTCTCATGGGGCCGGACGCTCAGGGTCAGGGGAAAAACCAATATATATATTGTGATATCTCGGGTGCTATTACAGATAGCGCAATAAATCAAAGTGCATTGTCTGCGGGAGGCCCTGGCGCATGAATCTGTGAAGCAGGAACGACCTCGGACCACCAGGGGCCGAGAAAATTACAGATATTCGGAATTCGTCACGCAAGGTCATGTAAAAATCCAGCATATATCTGGTGGTATCTCGGGTTCTATTACAGATAGCGCGATAAATCAAAGTGCATTGTCTGCAGGAGGCCCTGGCGCATGAATCTGTGACGCAGGAACGACCTCGGACCACCAGGGGCCGTGAAAACCACCGTCTCATGGGGCCGGAAACTCGGGGTCAGGGAAAAATCCAATATATATCTGGTGATATCTCGGGTGCTTTTAGAGATAGCGCAATAAACCAAAGTGAATTATCTGTAGGAGGCCCTGGCGCAAGGATCTGGGCAGCGGGAACGACCTCGGACCACCAGGGGCCGAGATAACCAACGTCTCATGGGACCGGACACTCAGGGTCAGGGGAAAATCCAATATATATCTGGTGATATCTCGGGTGCTATTAGAGATAGCGCAATAAACCAAAGTGAATTATCTGCAGGAGGCCCTGGCGCATGAATCTGTGCAGCAGGAACGACATCGGACCACCAGGGGCCGAGAAAATTACAGATTTTCGGTATCCGTCACCCAAAGTCATGTAAAAATCCAGAATATATATGGTGCTTTCTTGGATGCTATTACAGATAGCGCCATAAACCAAAGTGCATTGTCTGTAGGAGGCCCTGGCGCATGAATCTGGGCGGCGGGAACGACCTCGGACGACCAGGGGCCGAGAAAACCACCGTCTCATGGGGCCGGACACTCAGGGTGAGGGAAAAATCCAATATATATCTGGTGATATCTCGGGTGCTATTACAGATAGCGCAATAAACCAACGTGCATTGTCTGTAGGAGGCCCTGGCGCAGGAACCTGTGCAGCGGGAACGACCTCGGACCACCAGGGGCCGAGAAAACCGCCGTCTCATGGGGCCGGACACTCAGGGGCGGGGAAAAATCCAATATATATCTGGTGATATCTCGCGTGCTATTATAGATAGCGCAATAAACCAAAGTGAATTGTCTGCAGGAGACCCTGGCGCATGAATCTGTGCAGCGGGAACGACCTCGGATCACCCGGGGCCGAGAAAACCACCATCTCATGAGGCCGGACGCTCAGGGTCCCGTGGAAAATCCAATATATATCTGGTGATATCTCGTGTGCTATTAGAGATAGCGCAATAAATCAAAGTGCATTGTCTGTAGGATGCCCTGGCGCATGATTCTGTGCAGCGGGAACGACCTCGGACCACCAGGGGCCGAGAAAACCACCGTCTCATGGGACCGGACACTCAGGGTCAGGGGAGAATCCAACATATATCTGGTGATATCTCGGGTGCTATTAGAGATAGCGCAATAAACCAAAGTGAATTATCTGCAGGAGGCCCTGGCGCATGAATCTGTGCAGCGGGAATGAACTCGCACTACCAGGGGCCGAGAAAACCACCGTCTCATAGGGCCGGACTGTCAGGGTCAGGGAAAAATCCAATATATATCTGGTGATATCTCGGGTGCTATTGCAGATAGCGCAATAAACCAAAGTGTATTATCTGCAGGAAGCCCTGGCGCATGATTCTTTCAGCGGGAACGACCTCGGACCACTAGGGGCCGAGAAAACCACCGGCTCATGGGGCCGGACACTCAGGGTCAGGGGAAAATCCAATATATATCTGGTGATATCTCGGGTGCTATTAGAGATAGCGCAATAAACCAAAGTGAATTATCTGCAGGAGGCCCTGGCGCATGAACCTGTGCAGCAGGAACGACATCGGACCACCAGGGGCCGAGAAAATTACAGTTTTTCGGTATCCGTCACCCAAAGTAATCTAAAAATCCAGCATATACATGGAGCTTTCTCGGGTGCTATTACAGATAGCGCAATAAATCAAAGTGCATTGTCTGTAGGAGGCCCTGGCGCATGAGTCTGTGCAGAGGGAACGACCTCGAACCACCAGGGGCCGAGAAAACCACCGACACATGGGGCCGGACACTCAGGGTCAGGGGAAAATCCAATATATATCTGGTGATATCTCGGGTGCTGTTACAGATAGCGCAATAAATCAAAGTGCATTGTCTGTAGGAGACCCTGGCGCATGAATCTGGGCAGCCGGAACGACATCGGACCACCAGGGGCCGAGAAAATTATAGATTTTCGGTATCCGTCACCCAATTTCATGTAAAAATCCAGCATTTATCTGGTGATATCTCGGGTTCTATTACAGATAGCGCGATAAATCAAAGTGCATTGTCTGCAGGAGGCCCTGGCGCATGAATCTGTGAAGCAGGAACGACCTCGGCCCTCCAGGGGCCGAGAAAACCACCGTCTCATGGGGCCGGACTGTCAGGGTCAGGGAAAAATCCATTATATATCTGGTGATATCTCGGGTGCCATTGGAGATAGCGCAATAAACCAAGGTGAATTATCTGCAGGAGGCCCTGGCGCATGAATCTGTGCAGCGGGAACGACCTCGGACCACCAGGGGCCGAGAAAATCACCGTCTCAAGGGGCCGGACACTCAGGGTCGGGGAAAAATCCAACATATATCTGGTGATATCTCCGGTGCTATTAGAGATAGCGCAATAAACCAAAGTGAATTGTCTGTAGGAGGCCCTGGCGCATGAATCTGAGCAGCGGGAACGACCTCGGATCACCAGGGGCCGAGAAAATCACCGTCTCATGGGGCCGGACAGTCAGGGTTAGGGAAAAATCCGATGTATATCTGGTGATATCTCGGGTGCTATTAGAGATAGCGCAATAAATCAAAGTGCATTGTCTGTAGGAGGCACTGGCGAATGAATCTGTGAAGCAGGAACTACCTCGGACCACCAGGGGCCGAGAAAATTACAGATATTCGGAATCCGTCACACAAGGTCATGTAAATATCCAGCATATATCTGGTGATTTCTCGGGTGCTATTACAGATAGCGCAATAAACCAAAGTGAATTGTCTGCAGGAAGCCCTGGCGCATGAATCTGTTCAGCGGGATCGACCTCGGACCTCCAGGGGCCGAGAAAACCACCGTCTCATGGGGTCGGACACTCAGGGTCAGAGAAAAATCCAATATATATCTGGTGATATCTCGGGTGCTATTAGAGATAGCGCAATAAATCAAAGTGCATTGGCTGTAGGAGGCACTGGCGAATGAATCTGTGCAGCAGGAACTACCTCGGTCCACCAGGGGCCGAGAAAATTACAGATATTCGGAATCCGTCACCCAAGGTCATGTAAAAATCTAGCATATATCTGGTGATATCTCGGGTGCTATTACAGTTAGCGCAATAAACCAAAGTGCATTGTCTGTAGGAGGCTCTGGCGCATGAATCTGAGCAGCGGGATCGTCCTCGGACCACCAGGGGCCGAGAAAATCACCGTCTCATGGGGCCGGACTGTCAGGGCCATGTAAAAATCCAGCATATATCTGGTGATATCTCGGGTGCTATTACAGATAGCGCAATAAACCAAAGTGAATTATCTGCAGGGGGCCCTGGCGCATGAATCTGTGCAGCGGGATCGACCTCGGACCACCAGGGGCCGAGAAAATCACCGTCTCATGGGTCCGGACTGTCAGGGCCATGTAAAAATCCAGCATATATCTGGTGATATCTCGGGCGCTATTAGAGATAGCGCAATAAATCAAAGTGCATTGTCTGTAGGACGCCCTGGCGCATGAATCTGTGCAGCAGGAACGATCTCGGACCACCAGGGTCCGAGAAAACCACCGTCTCATGGCGCCGGACGCTCAGGGTCAGGGGAAAATACAATATATACCTGATGATATCTCGGGTGCTAGTACAGATAGCGCAATAAATCAAAGTGCATTGTCTGCAGGAGGCCATGGCGCATGAATCTGTGCAGCCGGATCAACCTCGGACCACCAGGGGTCGAGAAAATCACCGCCTCATGGGGCCGGACAGTCAGGGTTAGGGAAAAATCCGATATATATCCGGTGATATCTCGGGTGCTATTAGAGATAGCGCAATAAATCAGAGTGCATTGTCTGTAGCAGGCACTGGCGAATGAATTTGTGCAGCGGGATCGTCCTCGGACCACCAAGGGCCGAGAAAATCACCGTCTCATGGGGCCGGACAGTCAGGATTAGAGAAAAATCCGATGTATATCTGGTGATATGTCCTGTGCTATTAGAGATAGAGAAATAAATCAAAGTGCATTGTCTGCAGGAGGTCCTAGCGAATGAAAGTGTGCAGCGGGATCGACCTCGGACCACCAGGGGCCGAGAAAATCACCGTCTCATGGGGCCGGACTGTCAGGGTCAGGGAAAAATCCAATATATATCTGGTGATATCTCGGGTGCTATTAGAGATAGCGCAATAAACCAAAGTGAATTGTCTGCAGGAAGCCTTGGCGCATGAATCTGTTCAGCGGGATCGACCTCGGACCACCAGGGGCCGAGAAAACCACCGACACATGGGGCCGGACTGTCAGGGTCAAGGAAAAATCCGATATATATCTGGTGATATCTCGGGTGCTATTAGAGATAGCGCAATAAATCAAAGTGCATTGGCTGTAGGAGGCACTGGCGAATGAATCTGTGAAGCAGGAACTACCTCGGACCACCAGGGGCCGAGAAAATTACAGATATTCGGAATCCGCCCCCTAAGGTCATGTAAAAATCCAATATATATCTGGTGACATCTCGGGTGCTATTACAGATATCGCAATAAATCAAAGTGAATTATCTGCAGGGGGCCCTGGCGCATGAATCTGTGCAGCGGGAACGACCTCGGACCACCAGGGGCCGAAAAAATCACCGTCTCATTTGGCCGGAATGTCAGGGTCAGGGAAAAATCTAATATATATCTGGTGATATCGCGGGTGCTATTAGAGATAGCGAAATAAATCAAAGTGCATTGTCTGCAGGAGGCTCTGGCGCATGAATCTGTGCAGCGGGAACGACCTCGGACCACCAGGGGCCGAGATAATTACAGATATTCGGAATCCGTCATCCAAGGTCATGTAAAAATCCAGCATATATCTGGTGATATCTCGGGTGCTATTACAGATAGCGCAATAAACCAAAGTGAATTGTCTGCAGGAAGCCCTGGCGCATGAATCTGTTTAGCGGGATCGACCTCGGACCACGAGAGACCGAGAAAACCATCGACACATGGGGCCGGACTGTCAGGGTCAGGAAAAAATCCAATATATATCTGGTGATATCTCGGGTGCTATTAGAGATAGCGCAATAAATCAAAGAGCATTGTCTGTAGGAGGCCCTGGCGCATGAATCTGTGCAGCGTGATCGACCTCGGACCTCCAGGGGCCGAGAAAATCACCGTCCCATGAGGCCGGACTGTCAGGGTCAGGGAAAATCCAATATATATCTGGTGATATCTCGGGTGCTATTAGAGATAGAGCAATAAACCAAAGTGAATTGTCTGCAGGAAGCCTTGGCGCATGAATCTGTTCAGCGGGATCGACCTCGGACCACCAGGGGCCGAGAAAACCACCGACACATGGGGCCGGACTGTCAGGGTCAAGGAAAAATCCGATATATATCTGGTGATATCTCGGGTGCTATTAGAGATAGCGCAATAAATCAAAGTGCATTGGCTGTAGGAGGCACTGGCGAATGAATCTGTGAAGCAGGAACTACCTCGGACCACCAGGGGCCGAGAAAATTACAGATATTCGGAATCCGCCCCCTAAGGTCATGTAAAAATCCAATATATATCTGGTGATATCTCGGGTGCTATTACAGATATCGCAATAAATCAAAGTGAATTATCTGCAGGGGGCCCTGGCGCATGAATCTGTGCAGCGGGAACGACCTCGGACCACCAGGGGCCGAAAAAATCACCGTCTCATTTGGCCGGAATGTCAGGGTCAGGGAAAAATCTAATATATATCTGGTGATATCGCGGGTGCTATAAGAGATAGCGAAATAAATCAAAGTGCATTGTCTGCAGGAGGCTCTGGCGCATGAATCTGTGCAGCGGGAACGACCTCGGACCACCAGGGGCCGAGATAATTACAGATATTCGGAATCCGTCATCCAAGGTCATGTAAAAATCCAGCATATATCTGGTGATATCTCGGGTGCTATTACAGATAGCGCAATAAACCAAAGTGAATTATCTGCAGGGGGCCCTCGCGCATGAATCTGAGCAGCGGGATCGACCTCGGACCACCAGGGGCCGAGAAAATAACCGTCTCATGGCGCCGGACTGTCAGGGCCACGTAAAAATCCAGCATATATCTGGTGATATCTCGGGTGCTATTACATATAGCGCAATAAACCAAAGTGAATTATCTGCAGGGGGCCCTCGCGCATGAATCTGTGCAGCGGGATCGACGTCGGACCACCAGGGGCCGAGAAAATCACCGCCTCATGGGGCCGGACTGTCAGGGCCATGTAAAAATCCAGCATATATCTGGTGATATCTCGGGTGCTATTAGAGATAGCGCAATAAATCAAAGTGCATTGTCTGTAGGAGGCCCTGGCGCATGAATCTGTGCAGCAGGAACGATCTCGGACAACCAGGGGCCGAGAAAACCACCGTCTCATGGCGCCGGACGCTCAGGGTCAGGGGAAAATCCAATATATATATCTGGTGATATCTCGGGTGCTATTAGAGATAGCGCAATAAATCAAAGTGAATTATCTGCAGGGGGCCCCGGCGCATGAATCTGTGCAGTGGGATCGACCTCGGACCACGAGGGACCGAGAAAACCACCGACACATGGGGCCGGAGTGCCAGGGTCAGGGAAAAATCCAATATATATCTGGTGATATCTCGGTTGCTATTACAGATAGCGCAATAAATCAAAGTGCATTGTCTGCAGGAAGCCTTGGCGCATGAATCTGTTCAGCGGGATCGACCTCGGACCACGAGGGACCGAGAAAACCATCGACACATGGGGCCGGACTGTCAGGGTCAAGGAAAAATCCAATATATATCTGGTGTTATCTCGGGTGATATTAGGGATAGCGCAATAAATCAAAGTGCATTGTCTGCAGGAGGCCCTGGCGCATGAATCTGTGCAGCAGGAACTACCTCGGACCACCATGGGCCGAGAAAACCACCGTCTCATGGGGCCGGACACTCAGGGTCAGGGGAAAATACAATATATACCTGGTGATATCTCGGGTGCTATTAGAGATAGCGCAATAAATCAAAGTGCATTGTCTCTAGGAGGCCCTGGCGCATGAATCTGTGCAGCGGGATCGACCTCGGACCACCAGGGGCCGAGAAAACCACCGACACATGGGGCCGGATTGTCAGGGTCAGGGAAAAGTCCGATATATATCTGGTGATATCTCGGGTGCTATTAGAGATAGCGCAATAAATCAAAGTGCATTGGCTGTAGGAGGCACTAGCGAATGAATCTGTGAAGCAGGAGCTACCTCGGACCACCAGGGGCCGAGAAAATTACAGATATTCGGAATCCGTCACCCAAGGTCATGTAAAAATCCAATATATATCTGGTGATATCTCGGGTGCTATTAGAGATAGCGCAATAAATCAAAGTGCATTGTCTGTAGGAGGCCCTGGCGCATGAATCTGTGCAGCAGGAACGATCTCGGACAACCAGGGGCCGAGAAAACCACCGTCTCATGGCGCCGGACGCTCAGGGTCAGGGGAAAATCCAATATATATCTGGTGATATCTCGGGTGCTATTAGAGATAGCGCAATAAATCAAAGTGAATTATCTGCAGGGGGCCCCGGCGCATGAATCTGTGCAGTGGGATCGACCTCGGACCACGAGGGACCGAGAAAACCACCGACACATGGGGCCGGACTGTCAGGGTCAGGGAAAAATCCAATATATATCTGGTGATATCTCGGTTGCTATTACAGATAGCGCAATAAATCAAAGTGCATTGTCTGCAGGAAGCCTTGGCGCATGAATCTGTTCAGCGGGATCGACCTCGGACCACGAGGGACCGAGAAAACCATCGACACATGGGGCCGGACTGTCAGGGTCAAGGAAAAATCCAATATATATCTGGTGTTATCTCGGGTGATATTAGGGATAGCGCAATAAATCAAAGTGCATTGTCTGCAGGAGGCCCTGGCGCATGAATCTGTGCAGCAGGAACTACCTCGGACCACCATGGGCCGAGAAAACCACCGTCTCATGGGGCCGGACACTCAGGGTCAGGGGAAAATACAATATATACCTGGTGATATCTCGGGTGCTATTTGAGATAGCGCAATAAATCAAAGTGCATTGTCTCTAGGAGGCCCTGGCGCATGAATCTGTGCAGCGGGATCGACCTCGGACCACCAGGGGCCGAGAAAACCACCGACACATGGGGCCGGATTGTCAGGGTCAGGGAAAAGTCCGATATATATCTGGTGATATCTCGGGTGCTATTAGAGATAGCGCAATAAATCAAAGTGCATTGGCTGTAGGAGGCACTAGCGAATGAATCTGTGAAGCAGGAGCTACCTCGGACCACCAGGGGCCGAGAAAATTACAGATATTCGGAATCCGTCACCCAAGGTCATGTAAAAATCCAATATATATCTGGTGATATCTCGGGTGATATTAGGGATAGCGCAATAAATCAAAGTGAATTGTCTGCAGGAGGCCCTGGCGCATGAATCTGTGCAGCAGGAACTACCTCGGACCACCATGGGCCGAGAAAACCACCGCCTCATGGGGCCGGACACTCAGGGTCAGGGGAAAATACAATATATACCTGGTGATAACTCGGGTGCTATTAGAGATAGCGCAATAAATCAAAGTGCATTGTCTCTAGGAGGCCCTGGCGCATGAATCTGTGCAGCGGGATCGACCTCGGACCACCAGGGGCCGAGAAAACCACCGACACATGGGGCCGGACTGTCAGGGTCAGGGAAAAGTCCGATATATATCTGGTGATATCTCGGGTGCTATTAGAGATAGCGCAATAAATCAAAGTGCATTGTCTCTAGGAGGCCCTGGCGCATGAATCTGTGCAGCGGGATCGACCTCGGACCACCAGGGGCCGAGAAAACCACCGACACATGGGGCCGGATTGTCAGGGTCAGGGAAAAGTCCGATATATATCTGGTGATATCTCGGGTGCTATTAGAGATAGCGCAATAAATCAAAGTGCATTGGCTGTAGGAGGCACTAGCGAATGTATCTGTGAAGCAGGAGCTACCTCGGACCACCAGGGGCCGAGAAAATTACAGATATTCGGAATCCGTCACCCAAGGTCATGTAAAAATCCAATATATATCTGGTGATATCTCGGGTGCT
This sequence comes from Nomia melanderi, assembly GCF_051020985.1. NCBI lineage: Eukaryota > Metazoa > Arthropoda > Insecta > Hymenoptera > Halictidae > Nomia > Nomia melanderi. Next base: position 2,990,115 of record NW_027475130.1, read on the forward strand.
ATTAGAGATAGCGCAATAAATCAAAGTGCATTGTCTGTAGGAGGCCCTGGCGCATGAATCTGTGCAGCAGGAACGATCTCGGACAACCAGGGGCCGAGAAAACCACCGTCTCATGGCGCCGGACGCTCAGGGTCAGGGGAAAATCCAATATATATCTGGTGATATCTCGGGTGCTATTAGAGATAGCGCAATAAATCAAAGCGAATTATCTGCAGGGGGCCCCGGCGCATGAATCTGTGCAGTGGGATCGACCTCGGACCACGAGGGACCGAGAAAACCACCGACACATGGGGCCGGACTGTCAGGGTCAGGGAAAAATCCAATATATATCTGGTGATATCTCGGTTGCTATTACAGATAGCGCAATAAATCAAAGTGCATTGTCTGCAGGAAGCCTTGGCGCATGAATCTGTTCAGCGGGATCGACCTAGGACCACGAGGGACCGAGAAAACCATCGACACATGGGGCCGGACTGTCAGGGTCAAGGAAAAATCCAATATATATCTGGTGTTATCACGGGTGATATTAGGGATAGCGCAATAAATCAAAGTACATTGTCTGCAGGAGGCCCTGGCGCATGAATCTGTGCAGCAGCAACTACCTCGGACCACCATGGGCCGAGAAAACCACCGTCTCATGGGGCCGGACACTCAGGGTCAGGGGAAAATACAATATATACCTGGTGATATCTCGGGTGCTATTAGAGATAGCGCAATAAATCAAAGTGCATTGTCTCTAGGAGGCCCTGGCGCATGAATCTGTGCAGCGGGATCGACCTCGGACCACCAGGGGCCGAGAAAACCACCGACACATGGGGCCGGATTGTCAGGGTCAGGGAAAAGTCCGATATATATCTGGTGATATCTCGGGTGCTATTAGAGATAGCGCAATAAATCAAAGTGCATTGGCTGTAGGAGGCACTAGCGAATGAATCTGTGAAGCAGGAGCTACCTCGGACCACCAGGGGCCGAGAAAATTACAGATATTCGGAATCCGTCACCCAAGGTCATGTAAAAATCCAATATATATCTGGTGATATCTCGGGTGCTATTAGAGATAGCGCAATAAATCAAAGTGCATTGTCTGTAGGAGGCCCTGGCGCATGAATCTGTGCAGCAGGAACGATCTCGGACAACCAGGGGCCGAGAAAACCACCGTCTCATGGCGCCGGACGCTCAGGGTCAGGGGAAAATCCAATATATACCTGGTGATATCTCGGGTGCTATTAGAGATAGCGCAATAAATCAAAGTGAATTATCTGCAGGGGGCCCCGGCGCATGAATCTGTGCAGTGGGATCGACCTCGGACCACGAGGGACCGAGAAAACCACCGACACATGGGGCCGGACTGTCAGGGTCAGGGAAAAATCCAATATATATCTGGTGATATCTCGGTTGCTATTACAGATAGCGCAATAAATCAAAGTGCATTGTCTGCAGGAAGCCTTGGCGCATGAATCTGTTCAGCGGGATCGACCTCGGACCACGAGGGACCGAGAAAACCATCGACACAAGGGGCCGGACTGTCAGGGTCAGGGAAAAATCCAATATATATCTGGTGATATCTCGGGTGCTATTAGAGATAGGGCAATAATCAAAAGTGAATTGTCTGCAGGGAGCCGTGGCGCATGAATCTGTTCAGCGGGATCGACCTCGGACAACCAGGGGCCGAGAAAACCACCGTCTCATGGGGTCGGACTGTCAGGGACAGGGAAAAATCCAATATATATATCTGGCGATATCTCGGGTGCTATTAGAGATAGGGCAATAAAACAAAGTGAATTATCTATAGGAGCACCTGGCGCATGAATCTGTGCAGCGAGAACGACCTCGGACCACCATGGGCCGATAAAACCACCGTCTCATGGGGCCGGACACTCAGGGTCGGGGGAAAATACAATATATACCTGGTGATATCTCGGGTGCTATTACAGATAGCGCAATAAATCAAAGTGCATTGTCTGTAGGAGGCCCTGGCGCATGAACCTGTGCAGCGGGATCGACCTCGGACCACCAGGGGCCGAGAAAATCAACGTCTCATGGGGCCGGACTGTCAGGGTCAGGGAAAAATCCAATATATATCTGGTGATATCTCGGGTGCTATTAGAGATAGCGCAATAAATCAAAGTGAATTATCTGCAGGGGGCCCTGGCCCATGAATCTGTGCAGCGGGATCGACCTTCGACCACGAGGGACCGAGAAAACCATCGACACATGGGGCCTGACTGTCAGGGTCAAGGAAAAATCCAATATATATCTGGTGATATCTTGGGTGCTATTAGGGATAGCGAAATAAATCAACGTGCATTGTCTGCAGGAGGCCCTGGCGCATGAATCTGTGCAGCGGGATCGACCTCGGACCACGAGGGACCGAGAAAACCATCGACACATGGGGCCGGACTGTCAGGGTCAAGGAAAAATCCAATACATATCTGGTGATATCTCGGGTGCTATTAGAAGTTGCGAAATAAATCAAAGTGCATTATCTGCAGGGGGCCCTGGCCCATGAATCTGTGCAGCGGGATCGACCTTGGACCACCAGGGGCCGAGAAAACCACCGACACATGGGGCCGGACTGTCAGGGTCAAGGAAAAATCCGATATATATCTGGTGATATCTCGGGTGCTATTAGAGATAGCGCAATAAACCAAAGTGCATTGTCTGCAGGAGGCCCTGGCGCATGAATCTGTGCAGCGGGAACGACCTCGGAACAACAGGGGCCGAGAAAACCACATTCTCATGGGGTCGAACACTCAGGGTCAGGGAAAAATCCTATATATATCTGGTGATATCTCGGCTGCTATTACAGATATCGCAATAAATCAAAGTGAATTGTCTGTAGGAGGCCCTGGCGCATGAATCTGTGCAGCGGGAACGACCTTGGACCACCAGGGGCCGAGAAAATTACAGATATTCGGAATCCGTCACCCAAGGTCATGTAAAAATCCAGCATATATCTGGTGATATCTCGGGTGCTATTAGAGATAGCGCAATAAACCAAAGTGAATTATCTGCACGGGGCCCGGGCGCATGAATCTGTGCAGCGGGAACGACCTCGGACCACCAGGGGCTGAGAAAACCACCGTCTCATGGGGCCGGACACTCAGGATCAGGGGAAAATCCGATATATATCTGGTGATATCTCGGGTGCTATTAGAGATAGCGCAATAAATCAAAGTGCATTGTCTGCAGAAGGCCCTGGCGCATGAATCTGTGCAGCGGGATCGACCTCGGACCACGAGGGACCGAGAAAACTATCGACACATGGGGCCGGACTGTCAGGGTCAAGGAAAAATCCAATATATATCTGGTGATATCTCGGGTTGTATTAGAAATAGCGCAATAAATGAAAGTGCATTGTCTGTAGGAGGCCCTGGCGCATGAATCTGTGCAGCGGGATCGACTCGTACCACCAGGGGCCGAGAAAATTACAGATATTCGGAATCCGACACCCAAGGTCATGTAAAAATCCAGCATATATCTGGTGATATCTCGGGTGCTATTACATATAGCGCAATAAACCAAAGTGAATTGTCTGCAGGAAGCCCTGACGCATGAATCTGTGAAGCGGTAACGACCTCGAACCACCAGGGGCCGAGAAAACTCCCGTCTCATGGGGCCGGACACTCAGGGTCAGGGAAAAATCCAATATATATCTGGTGATATGTCGGGTGCTATTAGAGATAGCGCAATAAACCAAAGTGCATTGTCTGCAGGAGACCCTGGCGCATGAATCTGTGCAGCGGCAACGACCTCGGACCACCAGGGGCCGAGAAAACCACCGTCTCATGGAGTCGGACACTCAGGGTCAGGGAAAATTCCAATATATATCTGGTGATATCTCGGCTGCTATTAGAGATAGCGCATTAAACCAAAGTGAATTGTCTGTAGGAGGCCCTGGCGCATGAATCTGTGCAGCGGGAACGACCTCGGACCACCAGGGGCCGAGAAAATTACAGATATTCGGAATCCGTCACCCAAGGTCATGTAAAAATCCAGCATATATCTGGTGATATCTCGGGTGCTATTACAGATAGCGCAATAAACCAAAGTGAACTGTCTGTAGGAGGCCCTGGCGCATGAATCTGTGCAGCGGGATCGACCTCGGACCACCAGGGGCCGAGAAAACCACCGACACATGGGGCCGGACACTCAGGGTCGGTGAAAAATTCAATATATTTCTAGTGATATCTCGGGTGCTCTTACAGATAGCGCAATAAACCAAAGTGCATTGTCTGCAGGAGGCCCTGGCGCATGAATCTGTGCAGCGGGATCGACCTCGGATCACGAGGGACCGAGAAAACTATCGACACATGGGGCCGGACTGTCAGGGTCAAGGAAAAATCCAATATACATCTGGTGATATCTCGGGTGCTATTACAGATAGCGCAATAAACCAAAGTGAATTGTCTGCAGGAAGCCCTGGCGCATGAATCTGTGCAGCGGGAAAAACCGCGGAACACCAGGGGCCGAGAAAGCCACCGTCTCATGGGGCCGGACAATCAGGGTCAGGGGAAAATCGATTAATATATCTGGTTATATCTCGGGTGCTATTACAGATAGCGCAATAAATCAAAGTGCATTGTCTGCAGGAGGCCCTGGCGCATGAATCTGTGCAGCGGGAACGTCCTCGGACCACCAGGGGCCGAGAAAACTACCGTCTCATGGGGCCGGACACTCAGGGCCAGGGAAAAATCTAATATATGTCTGGTGATATCTCGGGTGGTATTACAGATAGCCCAATAAATCAAAGTGCATTGTCTGTAGGAGGCCCTGGCGCGTGAATCTGTGCAGCGGGATCGACCTCGGACCAACAGGGGCCCAGAATACCACCGTCTCATGGGGTCGGACTGTCAGGGTCAGGGAAAAATCCGATATATATCTGGTGATATCTCGGGTGCTATTAGAGATAGCGCAATAAATCAAAGTGAATTATCTGCAGGGGGCCCTGGCGCATGAATCTGTGCAGCGGGAACGACCTCGGACCACCAGGGGCCGAGAAAACCCCCGTCTCATGGGGCCGGACACTCAGTGTCAGGGAAAAATCCAATATATATCTGGTGATATCTCGCGTGCTATTACAGATAACGAAATAAATCAAAGTGCATTGTCTGTTGGAGGCCCTGACGTATGAATCTGTGCAGCGGGAACGTCCTCGGACCACCAGGGGCCGAGAAAACTACCGTCTCATGGGGCCGGACACTCAGGGCCAGGGAAAAATCCAATGTATATCTGGTGATATCTCGGGTGCCATTAGAGATAGCGCAATAAACCAAAGTGCATTGTCTGCAGAAGGCCCTGGCGCATGAATCTGTGCAGCGGGAACGACCTCGGACCACCAGGGGCCGAGAAAACTACCGTCTCATGGGGCCGGACTGTCAGGGTCAGGGAAAAATCCAATATATATCTGGTGATATCTCGGGTGCTATTAGAGATAGCGCAATAAATCAATGTGAATTATCTGCAGGGGGCCCTGGCGCATGAATCTGTGCAGTGGGAACAACCTCAGAACAACAGGGGCCGAGAAAACCACCGTCTCATGGGGCCGGACACTCAGGGTCAGGGGAAAATCGAATATATATCTGGTTATATCTCGGGTGCTATTACAGATAGCGCAATAAGTCAAAGTGCATTGTCTGTAGGAGGCCCTGACGCATGAATCTGTGCAGCGGGATCGACCTCGGACGACCAGGGGCCGAGAAAATCACCGACTCATGGGGCCGGACTGTCAGGGTCAAGGAAAAATCCAATATATATCTGGTGATATATCGGGTGCTATTAGAGATAGCGCAATAAATCAAAGTGCATTGTCTGTAGGTGGCCCTGGCGCGAGCATCTGTGCAGCGGGATCGACCTCGGACCAACAGGGGCCCAGAATACCACCGTCTCATGGGGTCGGACTGTCAGGGTCAGGGAAAAATCCGATATATATCTGGTGATATCTCGGGTGCTATTAGAGATAGCGCAATAAATCAAAGCGAATTATCTGCAGGGGGCCCTGGCGCATGAATCTGTGCAGCGGGAACGACCTCGGACCACCAGGGGCCGAGAAAACCCCCGCCTCATGGGGCCGGACACTCAGGGTCAGGAAAAAATCCAATATATATCTGGTGATATCTCGCGTGCTATTACAGATAACGCAATAAATCAAAGTGCATTATCTGCAGGGGGCTCTGGCGCATGAATCTGTGCAGCGGGAACGACCTCGGACCACCAGGGGCCGAGAAAACCACCGTCTCATGGAGTCGGACACTCAGGGTCAGGGAAAAATCCAATATATATCTGGTGATATCTCGGGTGCAATTAGAGATAGCGCAATAAATCAAAGTGAATTATCTGCAGGGGGCCCTGGCGCATGAATCTGTGCAATGGGATCGACCGCGGACCACCAGGGGCCGAGAAAATTACAGATATTCGGAATCCGTCACCCAAGGTCATGTAAAAATCTAGCATATATCTGGTGATATCTCGGGTGCTATTACAGATAGCGCAATAAACCAAAGTGAATTGTCTGCAGGAAGCCCTGGCGCATGAATCTGTGAAGCGGGAACGACCTCGGACCACCAGGGGCCGAGAAAACTACCGTCTCATGGGGCCGGACACTCAGGGTCAGGGAAAAATACAATATATATCTGGTGATATCTCGGGTGCTATTAGAGATAGCGCAATAAATCAAAGTGCATTGTCTGCAGGAGGCCCTGGCGCATGAATCTGTGCAGCGGGAACGTCCTCGGACCACCAGGGGCCGAGAAAACTACCGTCTCATGGGGCCGGACACTCAGGGCCAAGGAAAAATCTCATATATGTCTGGTGATATCTCGGGTGGAATTACAGATAGCGCAAGAAATCAAAGTGCATGGTCTGTAGGAGGCCCTGGCGCGTGAATCTGTGCAGCGGGATCGACCTCGGACCAACAGGGGCCCAGAATACCACCGTCTCATGGGGTCGGACTGTCAGGGTCAGGGAAAAATCCGATATATATCTGGTGATATCTCGGGTGCTATTAGAGATAGCGCAATAAATCAAAGTGAATTATCTGCAGGGGGCCCTGGCGCATGAATCTGTGCAGCGGGAACGACCTCGGACCACCAGGGGCCGAGAAAACCCCCGTCTCATGGGGCCGGACACTCAGTGTCAGGGAAAAATCTAATATATATCTGGTGATATCTCGCGTGCTATTACAGATAACGCAATAAATCAAAGTGCATTGTCTGTTGGAGGCCCTGACGTATGAATCTGTGCAGCGGGAACGTCCTCGGACCACCAGGGGCCGAGAAAACTACCGTCTCATGGGGCCGGACACTCAGGGCCAGGGAAAAATCCAATATATATCTGGTGATATCTCGGGTGCTATTAGAGATAGCGCAATAAATCAAAGTGAATTATCTGCAGGGGGCCCTGGCGCATTAATCTGCGCAGCGGGATCGACCTCGGACTACGAGGGACCGAGAAAACCATCGACACATGGGGCCGGACTGTCAGGGTCAAGAAAAATCCAATATATATCTGGTGATATCTCGGGTGCTATTAGAGATAGCGAAATAAATCAAAGTCCATTGTCTGCAGGAGACCCTGGCGCATGAATCTGTGCAGCAGGAACGACCTCGGACCACCATGGGCCGAGAAAACCACCGTCTCATGGGGTCGGACTGTCAGGGACAGGGAAAAATCCAATATATATTTGGTGATATCTCGGGTGCTATTAGAGATAGCGCAATAAATCAAAGGGCATTGTCTGCAGGAGGCCCTAGCGTATGAATCTGTGCAGCGGGAACCACCTCGGACCACCAGGGGCCGAGAAAACTACCGTCTCATGGGGTCGGACACTCAGGATCAGGGAAAAATCCAATATATATCTGGTGATATCTCGGGTGCTATTAGAGATAGCGAAATAAATCAAAGTGCATTGTCTGCAGGAGGCCCTGGCGCATGAATCTGTGGAGCCGGAACGACCTCGGATCACCAGGGGCCGAGAAAACCACCGACACATGGGTCGGGACTGTCAGGGTCAGGGAAAAATCCAATATATATCTGGTGATATCTCGGGTGCTATTAGAGATAGCGCAATAAACCAATGTGAATTATCTATAGGAGGCCCTGGCGCCTGAATCTGTGCAACGGGATCGACGTCGGACCACCAGGGGCCGAGAAAATCACCGTCTCATGGGGTCGGACACTCAGGGTCAGGGAAAAATCCAATATATATCTGGTGATATCTCGGGTGCTACTAGAGACAGCGCAATAAATCAAAGTGAATTATCTGCAGGGGGCCCTGGCGCATGAATCTGTGCAGCCGGAACGACCTCGGACCACCAGGGGCCGAGAAAATCACCGTCTCATGGGGCCGGACTGTCAGGGCCATGTAAAAATCCAGCATATATCTGGTGATATCTCGGGTGCTATTACAGATAGCGCAATAAACCAAAGTGAATTATCTGCAGGGGGCCCTGGCGCATGAATCTGTGCAGCGGGATCGACCTCGGACCAGCAGGGGCCGAGAAAATCACCGTCTCATGGGGCCGGACTGTCAGGGCCATGTAAAAATCCAGCATATATCTGATGATATCTCGGGCGCTATTAGAGATAGCGCAACAAATCAAAGTGCATTGTCTGTAGGACGCCCTGGCGCATGAATCTGTGCAGCGGGATCGTCCTCGGACCACCAAGGGCCGAGAAAATCACCGTCTCATGGGGCCGGACAGTCAGGATTAGAGAAAAATCCGATGTATATCTGGTGATATCTCCTGTGCTATTAGAGATAGAGAAATAAATCAAAGTGCATTGTCTGCAGGAGGTCCTGGCGAATGAAACTGGGCAGCGGGATCGACCTCGGACCACCAGGGGCCGAGAAAATCACCGTCTCATGGGGCCGGACTGTCAGGGTCAGAGAAAAATCCAATATATATCTGGTGATATCTCGGGTGCTATTAGAGATAGCGCAATAAACCAAAGTGAATTGTCTGCAGGAAGCCTTGGCGCATGAATCTGTTCAGCGGGATCGACCCCGGACCACCAGGGGCCGAGAAAACCACCGTCTCATGGGGTCGGACACTCAGGGGGTCAGCGAAAAATCCAATATATATCTGGTGATATCTCGGGTGCTATTACAGATAGCGCAATAAATCAAAGTGCATTGTCTGTAGGAGGCCATGGCGCATGAATCTGTGCAGCCGGGTCAACCTCGCACCACCAGGGGTCGAGAAAATCACCGCCTCATGGGGCCGGACAGTCAGGGTTAGGGAAAAATCCGATATATATCCGGTGATATCTCGGGTGCTATTAGAGATAGCGCAATAAATCAAAGTGCATTGTCTGTAGGAGGCACTGGCGAATGAATTTGTGCAGCGGGACCGTCCTCGGACCACCAAGGGCCGAGAAAATCACCGTCTCATGGGGCCGGACAGTCAGGATTAGAGAAAAATCCGATGTATATCTGGTGATATCTCCTGTGCTATTAGAGATAGAGAAATAAATCAAAGTGCATTGTCTGTAGAAGGCCCTGGAGCATGTATCTGTGCAGCGGGATCGACCTCGGACCACCAGCGGCCGAGAAAACCACCGACACATGGGGCCGGACTGTCAGGGTCAGGGAAAAATCCAATATATATCTGGTGATATCTCGGGTGCTATTAGAGATAGCGCAATAAATCAAAGTGAATTATCTGCGGGGGGCCATGGCGCATGAATCTGTGCAGCGGGATCGACCTCGGACCACGAGGGACCGAGAAAACCATCGTCTCATGGGGTCGGACTGTCAGGGTCAGGGAAAAATCCAATATATATCTGGCGATATCTCGGGTGCTATTAGAGATATCGCAATAAATCAAAGTTCATTGTCTGCAGGGGGGCCTGGCGCATGAATCTGTGCAGCGGGATCGACCTCGGACCACCAGGGGCCGAGAAAACCACCGTCTCATTGGGTCGGACACTCAGGGTCAGCGAAAAATCCAATATATATCTGGTGATAACTCGGGTGCTATTATAGATAGCGCAATAAATCAAAGTGCATTGTCCGTAGGAGGCCCCGGCGCATGAATCTGTGCAGCGGGAACGACCCCGGAAGACCAGGGGCCGAGAAAACCACTGTCTCATGGGGCCGGCCACTCAGGGACTGGGGAAAATCCAATATATATATGGTGATATCTCGGGTGCTATTACAGATAGCCCAATAAATCAAAGTGCATTGTCTGTAGGAGGCCCTGGCGCATGAATCTGTGCAGCGGGAACAACCTCGGACCACCAGGGGCCGAGAAAATTACAGATATTCGGAATCCGTCACCCAAGGTCATGTAAAAATCCAATATATATCTGGTGATATCTCGGGTGCTATTACAGATAGCGCAATAAACCAAAGTGAATTGTCTGCAGGAAGCCTTGGCGCATGAATCTGTTCAGCGGGATCGACCTCGGACCACCAGGGGCCGAGAAAACCACCGTCTCATGGGGTCGGACACTCAGGGTCAGAGATAAATCCAATATACATCCGGCGATATCTCGGGTGTTATTACAGATAGCGCAATAAATCAAAGTATATTGTCTGTACGAGGCCCTGGCGCATGAATCTCTGCAGCGGGATCGACCTCGGACCAGCAGGGGCCGAGAAAACCACCGACACATGGGGCCGGACTGTCAGGGTCAAGGAAAAATCCAATATATATCTGGTGTTATCTCGGGTGATATTATAGATAGCGCAATAAATCAAAGTGCATTGTCTGTAGGAGGCCCTGGCGCATGAATCTGTGCAGCGGGAACGACCTCGGACCACCAGGGGCCGAGAAAACCACCGTCTCATGCGGCCGGCCACTCAGGGTCAAGGGAAAATCCAATATATATTTGGTGATATCTCGTGTGCCATTACAGATAGCGCAATAAATCAAAGTGCATTGTCTGTAGGAGGCCCTGGCGCATGAATCTGTGCAGCGGGAACGACCTCGGACCACCAGGGACCGAGAAAACTACCGTCTCATGGGGTCGGACACTCAGGTTCAGGGAAAAATCCAATATATATCGGGTGATATATCGCGTGCTATTAGAGATAGCGCAATAAATCAAAGTGCATTCTCTGTAGGAGGCCCTGGCGCATGATTCTGTGCAGCGGGCACGACCTCGGACCACCTGGGGCCGAGAAAACCACCGTCTCATGGGGCCGGACACTCAGGGTCAGCGAAAAATCCAATATATATCTGGTGATATCTCGGGTGCTATTGTAGATAGCGCAATAAATCAAAGTGCATTGTCTGTAGGAGGCCCTGGCGCATGAATCTGTGCAGCGGGAACTACCTCGGACCACCAGGGGCCGAGAAAATTACAGATATTCGGAATCCGTCACCCAAGGTCATGTAAAAATTCAATATATATCTGGTGATATCTCGGGTGCTATTACAGATAGCGCAATAAACCAAAGTGAATTGTCTGCAGGAAGCCTTGGCGCATGAATCTGTTCAGCGGGATCGACCTCGGACCACCAGGGGCCGAGAAAATCACCGTCTCATGGGGCCGGACACTCAGGGTCAGGGAAAAATCCAATATATCTCTGGTGATATCTCGGGTGCTATTATAGATAGCGCAATTAATCAAAGTGCATTGTCTGTAGGAGGCCCTGGCGCATGAATCTGTGCAGCGGGAACGACCTCGGACCACCAGGGGCCGAGAAAACCACCGTCTCATGGGGTCGGACTGTCAGGGTCAGGGAAAAATCCAATATATATCTGGCGATATCTCGGGTCCTATTAGAGATAGGGCAATAAAACAAAGTGAATTATCTATAGGAGCACCTGGCGCATGAATATGTGCAGCGGGAACGACCTCGGACCACCATGGGCCGATAAAACCACCGTCTCATGGGGCCGGACACTCAGGGTCGGGGGAAAATACAATATATACCTGGTGATATCTCGGGTGCTATTACAGATAGCGCAATAAATGAAAGTGCATTGTCTGTAGGAGGCCCTGGCGCATGAACCTGTGCAGCGGGATCGACCTCGGACCACCAGGGGCCGAGAAAATCAACGTCTGATGGGGCCGGACTGTCAGGGACAGGGAAAAATCCAATATATATCTGGTGATATCTCGGGTGCTATTAGAGATAGCGCAATAAATCAAAGGGCATTGTCTGCAGGAGGCCCTAGCGTATGAATCTGTGCAGCGGGAACCACCTCGGACCACCAGAGGCCGAGAAAACTACCGTCTCATGGGGTCGGACACTCAGGATCAGGGAAAAATCCAATATATATCTGGTGATATCTCGGGTGCTATTAGAGATAGCGAAATAAATCAAAGTGCATTGTCTGCAGGAGGCCCTGGCGCATGAATCTGTGGAGCCGGAACGACCTCGGACCACCAGGGGCCGAGAAAACCACCGACACATGGGGCCGGACTGTCAGGGTCAGGGAAAAATCCAATATATATCTGGTGATATCTCGGGTGCTATTAGAGATAGCGCAATAAACCAATGTGAATTATCTATAGGAGGCCCTGGCGCCTGAATCTGTGCAACGGGATCGACCTCGGACCACCAGGGGCCGAGAAAACCACCGTCTCATGGGGTCGGACACTCAGGGGGTCAGCGAAAAATCCAATATATATCTGGTGATATCTCGGGTGCTATTACAGATAGCGCAATAAATCAAAGTGCATTGTCTGAAGGAGGCCCTGGCGCATGGATCTGTGCAGCGGGAACGAGCTCGGACCACCAGGGGCCGAGAAAACCACCGTCTCATGGGGTCGGACACTCAGGGGGTCAGCGAAAAATCCAATATATATCTGGTGATATCTCGGGTGCTATTACAGATAGCGCAATAAATCAAAGTGCATTGTCTGTAGGAGGCCATGGCGCATGAATCTGTGCAGCCGGGTCAACCTCGCACCACCATGGGTCGAGAAAATCACCGCCTCATGGGGCCGGACAGTCAGGGTTAGGGAAAAATCCGATATATATCCGGTGATATCTCGGGTGCTATTAGAGATAGCGCAATAAATCAAAGTGCATTGTCTGTAGGAGGCACTGGCGAATGAATTTGTGCAGCGGGACCGTCCTCGGACCACCAAGGGCCGAGAAAATCACCGTCTCATGGGGCCGGACAGTCAGGATTAGAGAAAAATCCGATGTATATCTGGTGATATCTCCTGTGCTATTAGAGATAGAGAAATAAATCAAAGTGCATTGTCTGTAGAAGGCCCTGGAGCATGTATCTGTGCAGCGGGATCGACCTCGGACCACCAGCGGCCGAGAAAACCACCGACACATGGGGCCGGACTGTCAGGGTCAGGGAAAAATCCAATATATATCTGGTGATATCTCGGGTGCTATTAGAGATAGCGCAATAAATCAAAGTGAATTATCTGCGGGGGGCCATGGCGCATGAATCTGTGCAGCGGGATCGACCTCGGACCACGAGGGACCGAGAAAACCATCGTCTCATGGGGTCGGACTGTCAGGGTCAGGGAAAAATCCAATATATATCTGGCGATATCTCGGGTGCTATTAGAGATATCGCAATAAATCAAAGTTCATTGTCTGCAGGGGGGCCTGGCGCATGAATCTGTGCAGCGGGATCGACCTCGGACCACCAGGGGCCGAGAAAACCACCGTCTCATTGGGTCGGACACTCAGGGTCAGCGAAAAATCCAATATATATCTGGTGATAACTCGGGTGCTATTATAGATAGCGCAATAAATCAAAGTGCATTGTCCGTAGGAGGCCCCGGCGCATGAATCTGTGCAGCGGGAACGACCCCGGAAGACCAGGGGCCGAGAAAACCACTGTCTCATGGGGCCGGCCACTCAGGGACTGGGGAAAATCCAATATATATATGGTGATATCTCGGGTGCTATTACAGATAGCCCAATAAATCAAAGTGCATTGTCTGTAGGAGGCCCTGGCGCATGAATCTGTGCAGCGGGAACAACCTCGGACCACCAGGGGCCGAGAAAATTACAGATATTCGGAATCCGTCACCCAAGGTCATGTAAAAATCCAATATATATCTGGTGATATCTCGGGTGCTATTACAGATAGCGCAATAAACCAAAGTGAATTGTCTGCAGGAAGCCTTGGCGCATGAATCTGTTCAGCGGGATCGACCTCGGACCACCAGGGGCCGAGAAAATCACCGTCTCATGGGGCCGGACACTCAGGGTCAGGGAAAAATCCAATATATCTCTGGTGATATCTCGGGTGCTATTATAGATAGCGCAATTAATCAAAGTGCATTGTCTGTAGGAGGCCCTGGCGCATGAATCTGTGCAGCGGGAACGACCTCGGACCACCAGGGGCCGAGAAAACCACCGTCTCATGGGGTCGGACTGTCAGGGTCAGGGAAAAATCCAATATATATCTGGCGATATCTCGGGTCCTATTAGAGATAGGGCAATAAAACAAAGTGAATTATCTATAGGAGCACCTGGCGCATGAATATGTGCAGCGGGAACGACCTCGGACCACCATGGGCCGATAAAACCACCGTCTCATGGGGCCGGACACTCAGGGTCGGGGGAAAATACAATATATACCTGGTGATATCTCGGGTGCTATTACAGATAGCGCAATAAATGAAAGTGCATTGTCTGTAGGAGGCCCTGGCGCATGAACCTGTGCAGCGGGATCGACCTCGGACCACCAGGGGCCGAGAAAATCAACGTCTGATGGGGCCGGACTGTCAGGGACAGGGAAAAATCCAATATATATCTGGTGATATCTCGGGTGCTATTAGAGATAGCGCAATAAATCAAAGGGCATTGTCTGCAGGAGGCCCTAGCGTATGAATCTGTGCAGCGGGAACCACCTCGGACCACCAGAGGCCGAGAAAACTACCGTCTCATGGGGTCGGACACTCAGGATCAGGGAAAAATCCAATATATATCTGGTGATATCTCGGGTGCTATTAGAGATAGCGAAATAAATCAAAGTGCATTGTCTGCAGGAGGCCCTGGAGCATGAATCTGTGGAGCCGGAACGACCTCGGACCACCAGGGGCCGAGAAAACCACCGACACATGGGGCCGGACTGTCAGGGTCAGGGAAAAATCCAATATATATCTGGTGATATCTCGGGTGCTATTAGAGATAGCGCAATAAACCAATGTGAATTATCTATAGGAGGCCCTGGCGCCTGAATCTGTGCAACGGGATCGACCTCGGACCACCAGGGGCCGAGAAAACCACCGTCTCATGGGGTCGGACACTCAGGGGGTCAGCGAAAAATCCAATATATATCTGGTGATATCTCGGGTGCTATTACAGATAGCGCAATAAATCAAAGTGCATTGTCTGAAGGAGGCCCTGGCGCATGGATCTGTGCAGCGGGAACGAGCTCGGACCACCAGGGGCCGAGAAAACCACCGTCTCATGGGGTCGGACACTCAGGGGGTCAGCGAAAAATCCAATATATATCTGGTGATATCTCGGGTGCTATTACAGATAGCGCAATAAATCAAAGTGCATTGTCTGTAGGAGGCCATGGCGCATGAATCTGTGCAGCCGGGTCAACCTCGCACCACCAGGGGTCGAGAAAATCACCGCCTCATGGGGCCGGACAGTCAGGGTTAGGGAAAAATCCGATATATATCCGGTGATATCTCGGGTGCTATTAGAGATAGCGCAATAAATCAAAGTGCATTGTCTGTAGGAGGCACTAGCGAATGAATTTGTGCAGCGGGACCGTCCTCGGACCACCAAGGGCCGAGAAAATCACCGTCTCATGGGGCCGGACAGTCAGGATTAGAGAAAAATCCGATGTATATCTGGTGATATCTCCTGTGCTATTAGAGATAGAGAAATAAATCAAAGTGCATTGTCTGTAGAAGGCCCTGGAGCATGTATCTGTGCAGCGGGATCGACCTCGGACCACCAGCGGCCGAGAAAACCACCGACACATGGGGCCGGACTGTCAGGGTCAGGGAAAAATCCAATATATATCTGGTGATATCTCGGGTGCTATTAGAGATAGCGCAATAAATCAAAGTGAATTATCTGCGGGGGGCCATGGCGCATGAATCTGTGCAGCGGGATCGACCTCGGACCACGAGGGACCGAGAAAACCATCGTCTCATGGGGTCGGACTGTCAGGGTCAGGGAAAAATCCAATATATATCTGGCGATATCTCGGGTGCTATTAGAGATATCGCAATAAATCAAAGTTCATTGTCTGCAGGGGGGCCTGGCGCATGAATCTGTGCAGCGGGATCGACCTCGGACCACCAGGGGCCGAGAAAACCACCGTCTCATTGGGTCGGACACTCAGGGTCAGCGAAAAATCCAATATATATCTGGTGATAACTCGGGTGCTATTATAGATAGCGCAATAAATCAAAGTGCATTGTCCGTAGGAGGCCCCGGCGCATGAATCTGTGCAGCGGGAACGACCCCGGAAGACCAGGGGCCGAGAAAACCACTGTCTCATGGGGCCGGCCACTCAGGGACTGGGGAAAATCCAATATATATATGGTGATATCTCGGGTGCTATTACAGATAGCCCAATAAATCAAAGTGCATTGTCTGTAGGAGGCCCTGGCGCATGAATCTGTGCAGCGGGAACAACCTCGGACCACCAGGGGCCGAGAAAATTACAGATATTCGGAATCCGTCACCCAAGGTCATGTAAAAATCCAATATATATCTGGTGATATCTCGGGTGCTATTACAGATAGCGCAATAAACCAAAGTGAATTGTCTGCAGGAAGCCTTGGCGCATGAATCTGTTCAGCGGGATCGACCTCGGACCACCAGGGGCCGAGAAAACCACCGTCTCATGGGGTCGGACACTCAGGGTCAGAGATAAATCCAATATACATCCGGCGATATCTCGGGTGTTATTACAGATAGCGCAATAAATCAAAGTGCATTGTCTGTACGAGGCCCTGGCGCATGAATCTCTGCAGCGGGATCGACCTCGGACCAGCAGGGGCCGAGAAAACCACCGACACATGGGGCCGGACTGTCAGGGTCAAGGAAAAATCCAATATATATCTGGTGTTATCTCGGGTGATATTATAGATAGCGCAATAAATCAAAGTGCATTGTCTGTAGGAGGCCCTGGCGCATGAATCTGTGCAGCGGGAACGACCTCGGACCACCAGGGGCCGAGAAAACCACCGTCTCATGCGGCCGGCCACTCAGGGTCAAGGGAAAATCCAATATATATTTGGTGATATCTCGTGTGCCATTACAGATAGCGCAATAAATCAAAGTGCATTGTCTGTAGGAGGCCCTGGCGCATGAATCTGTGCAGCGGGAACGACCTCGGACCACCAGGGACCGAGAAAACTACCGTCTCATGGGGTCGGACACTCAGGTTCAGGGAAAAATCCAATATATATCGGGTGATATATCGCGTGCTATTAGAGATAGCGCAATAAATCAAAGTGCATTCTCTGTAGGAGGCCCTGGCGCATGATTCTGTGCAGCGGGCACGACCTCGGACCACCTGGGGCCGAGAAAACCACCGTCTCATGGGGCCGGACACTCAGGGTCAGCGAAAAATCCAATATATATCTGGTGATATCTCGGGTGCTATTGTAGATAGCGCAATAAATCAAAGTGCATTGTCTGTAGGAGGCCCTGGCGCATGAATCTGTGCAGCGGGAACTACCTCGGACCACCAGGGGCCGAGAAAATTACAGATATTCGGAATCCGTCACCCAAGGTCATGTAAAAATTCAATATATATCTGGTGATATCTCGGGTGCTATTACAGATAGCGCAATAAACCAAAGTGAATTGTCTGCAGGAAGCCTTGGCGCATGAATCTGTTCTGCGGGATCGACCTCGGACCACCAGGGGCCGAGAAAATCACCGTCTCATGGGGCCGGACACTCAGGGTCAGGGAAAAATCCAATATATCTCTGGTGATATCTCGGGTGCTATTATAGATAGCGCAATTAATCAAAGTGCATTGTCTGTAGGAGGCCCTGGCGCATGAATCTGTGCAGCGGGAACGACCTCGGACCACCAGGGGCCGAGAAAACCACCGTCTCATGGGGTCGGACTGTCAGGGTCAGGGAAAAATCCAATATATATCTGGCGATATCTCGGGTCCTATTAGAGATAGGGCAATAAAACAAAGTGAATTATCTATAGGAGCACCTGGCGCATGAATATGTGCAGCGGGAACGACCTCGGACCACCATGGGCCGATAAAACCACCGTCTCATGGGGCCGGACACTCAGGGTCGGGGGAAAATACAATATATACCTGGTGATATCTCGGGTGCTATTACAGATAGCGCAATAAATGAAAGTGCATTGTCTGTAGGAGGCCCTGGCGCATGAACCTGTGCAGCGGGATCGACCTCGGACCACCAGGGGCCGAGAAAATCAACGTCTGATGGGGCCGGACTGTCAGGGACAGGGAAAAATCCAATATATATCTGGTGATATCTCGGGTGCTATTAGAGATAGCGCAATAAATCAAAGGGCATTGTCTGCAGGAGGCCCTAGCGTATGAATCTGTGCAGCGGGAACCACCTCGGACCACCAGAGGCCGAGAAAACTACCGTCTCATGGGGTCGGACACTCAGGATCAGGGAAAAATCCAATATATATCTGGTGATATCTCGGGTGCTATTAGAGATAGCGAAATAAATCAAAGTGCATTGTCTGCAGGAGGCCCTGGCGCATGAATCTGTGGAGCCGGAACGACCTCGGACCACCAGGGGCCGAGAAAACCACCGACACATGGGGCCGGACTGTCAGGGTCAGGGAAAAATCCAATATATATCTGGTGATATCTCGGGTGCTATTAGAGATAGCGCAATAAACCAATGTGAATTATCTATAGGAGGCCCTGGCGCCTGAATCTGTGCAACGGGATCGACCTCGGACCACCAGGGGCCGAGAAAACCACCGTCTCATGGGGTCGGACACTCAGGGGGTCAGCGAAAAATCCAATATATATCTGGTGATATCTCGGGTGCTATTACAGATAGCGCAATAAATCAAAGTGCATTGTCTGAAGGAGGCCCTGGCGCATGGATCTGTGCAGCGGGAACGAGCTCGGACCACCAGGGGCCGAGAAAACCACCGTCTCATGGGGTCGGACACTCAGGGTCAGGGAAAAATCCAATATAAATCTGGTGATATCTCGGGTGCTATTAGAGATAGCGCAATAAATCAAAGTGAATTATCTGCAGGGGGCCCTGGCGCATGAATCTGTGCAGCCGGAACGACCTCGGACCACCAGGGGCCGAGAAAATCACCGTCTCATGGGGCCGGACTGTCAGGGCCATGTAAAAATCCAGCATATATCTGGTGATATCTCGGGTGCTATTACAGATAGCGCAATAAACAAAAGTGAATTATCTGCAGGGGGCCCTGGCGCATGAATCTGTGCAGCGGGATCGACCTCGGACCAGCAGGGGCTGAGAAAATCACCGTCTCATGGGGCCGGAATGTCAGGGCCATGTAATAATCCAGCATATATCTGGTGATATCTCGGGCGCTATTAGAGATAGCGCAACAAATCAAAGTGCATTGTCTGTAGGACGCCCTGGCGCATGAATCTGTGCAGCGGGATCGTCCTCGGACCACCAAGGGCCGAGAAAATCACCGTCTCATGGGGCCGGACAGTCAGGATTAGAGAAAAATCCGATGTATATCTGGTGATATCTCCTGTGCTATTAGAGATAGAGAAATAAATCAAAGTGCATTGTCTGCAGGAGGTCCTGGCGAATGAAACTGGGCAGCGGGATCGACCTCGGACCACCAGGGGCCGAGAAAATCACCGTCTCATGGGGCCGGACTGTCAGGGTCAGGGAAAAATCCAATATATATCTGGTGATATCTCGGGTGCTATTACAGATAGCGCAATAAATCAAAGTGCATTGTCTGTAGGAGGCCATGGCGCATGAATCTGTGCAGCCGGGTCAACCTCGCACCACCAGGGGTCGAGAAAATCACCGCCTCATGGGGCCGGACAGTCAGGGTTAGGGAAAAATCCGATATATATCCGGTGATATCTCGGGTGCTATTAGAGATAGCGCAATAAATCAAAGTGCATTGTCTGTAGGAGGCACTGGCGAATGAATTTGTGCAGCGGGATCGTCCTCGGACCACCAAGGGCCGAGAAAATCACCGTCTCATGGGGCCGGACAGTCAGGATTAGAGAAAAATCCGATGTATATCTGGTGATATCTCCTGTGCTATTAGAGATAGAGAAATAAATCAAAGTGCATTGTCTGCAGGAGGTCCTGGCGAATGAAACTGTGCAGCGGGATCGACCTCGGACCACCAGGGGCCGAGAAAATCACCGTCACATGGGGCCGGACTGTCAGGGCCAGGGAAAAATCCAATATAAATCTGGTGATATCTCGGGTGCTATTATAGATAGCGCATTAAATCAAAGTGCATTGTCTGTAGGAGGCCCTGGAGCATGAATCTGTGCAGCGGGATCGACCTCGGACCACCAGCGGCCGTGAAAACCACCGACACATGGGGCCGGACACTCAGGGTTGGGGAAAAATTCAATATATATCTGGTGATATCTCGGGTGCTCTTACAGATAGCGCACTAAACCAAAGTGAATTATCTGCAGAGAGCCCTGGCGCATGAATCTGTGCAGCGGGAACGTCCTCGGACCACCAGGGGCCGAGAAAACCACCGACACATGGGGCCGGACTGTCAGGGTCAGGGAAAAATACAATATATATCTGGTGATATCTCGGGTGCTATTAGAGATAGCGCAATAAACCAATGTGAATTATCTATAGGAGGCCCTGGCGCCTGAAACTGTGCAGCGGGATCGACCTCGGACCACCAGGGGCCGAGAAAATCACCGTCTCACGGGGCCGGACTGTCAGGGTCAGGGAAAAATCCAATATATATCTGGTGATATCTCGGGTGCTATTAGAGATAGCGCAATAAATCAAAGTGAATTATCTGCGGGGGGCCATGGCGCATGAATCTGTGCAGCGGGATCGACCTCGGACCACGAGGGACCGAGAAAACCTTCGACTCATGGGGCCGGACTGTCAGGGTCAAGGAAAAATCCAATATATATCTGGTGATATCTCGGGTGCTATCAGAGATAGCGCAATAAATCAAAGTGAATTATCTGCAGGAGGCCCTGGCGCATGAATCTGTGCAGCGGGAACGATCTCGGACCACCAGGGGCCGAGAAAACCACCGTCTCATGGGGCCGGACTGTCAGGGTCAAGGAAAAATCCAATATATATCTAGTGATATCTCGGGTGATATTAGAGCTAGCGCGATAAATCAAAGTGAATTACCTGCAGGGGGCCCTGGCGCATGTTTCTCTGCAGCGGGAACGACCACGGACCACCAGGGGCCGAGAAAACCACCGTCTCATGGGGTCGGACTGTCAGTGTCAGGGAAAAATCCAATATATATCTGGCGATATCTCGGGTGCTATTAGAGATAGGGC
The DNA here is from genome assembly GCF_051020985.1 of Nomia melanderi. Classification (NCBI taxonomy): domain Eukaryota; kingdom Metazoa; phylum Arthropoda; class Insecta; order Hymenoptera; family Halictidae; genus Nomia; species Nomia melanderi. The sequence continues at coordinate 3,011,492 of NW_027475130.1, forward strand.
AATAAAACAAAGTGAATTATCTATAGGAGCACCTGTCGCATGAATATGTGCAGCGGGAACGACCTCGGACCACCATGGGCCGAGAAAACCACCGTCTCATGGGGTCGGAAGCTCAGGGTCATGGAAAAATCCAATATAAATCTGGTGATATCTCGGGTGCTATTAGAGATATCGCAATAAATCAAAGTTCATTGTCTGCAGGGGGGCCTGGCGCATGAATCTGTGCAGCGGGATCGACCTCGGACCACCAGGGGCCGAGAAAACCGCCGTCTCATTGGGTCGGACACTCAGGGTCAGCGAAAAATCCAATATATATCTGGTGATAACTCGGGTGCTATTATAGATAGCGCAATAAATCAAAGTGCATTGTCCGTAGGAGGCCCCGGCGCATGAATCTGTGCAGCGGGAACGACCCCGGAAGACCAGGGGCCGAGAAAACCACCGTCTCATGGGGCCGGCCACTCAGGGACTGGGGAAAATCCAATATATATATGGTGATATCTCGGGTGCTATTACAGATAGCCCAATAAATCAAAGTGCATTGTCTGTAGGAGGCCCTGGCGCATGAATCTGTGCAGCGGGAACTACCTCGGACCACCAGGGGCCGAGAAAATTACAGATATTCGGAATCCGTCACCCAAGGTCATGTAAAAATCCAATATATATCTGGTGATATCTCGGGTGCTATTACAGATAGCGCAATAAACCAAAGTGAATTGTCTGCAGGAAGCCATGGCGCATGAATCTGTTCAGCGGGATCGACCTCGGACCACCAGGGGCCGAGAAAACCACCGTCTCATGGGGTCGGACACTCAGGGTCAGAGATAAATCCAATATACATCTGGCGATATCTCGGGTGCTATTAGAGATAGCGCAATAAATCAAAGTGCATTGTCTGTACGAGGCCCTGGCGCATGAATCTCTGCAGCGGGATCGACCTCCGACCAGCAGGGACCGAGAAAACTACCGTCTCATGGGGTCGGACACTCAGGTTCAGGGAAAAATCCAATATATATCGGGTGATATATCGCGTGCTATTAGAGATAGCGCAATAAATCAAAGTGCATTCTCTGTAGGAGGCCCTGGCGCATGATTCTGTGCAGCGGGCACGACCTCGGACCACCTGGGGCCGAGAAAACCACCGTCTCATGGGGCCGGACACTCAGGGTCAGCGAAAAATCCAATATATATCTGGTGATATCTCGGGTGCTATTATAGATAGCGCAATAAATCAAAGTGCATTGTCTGTAGGAGGCCCTGGCGCATGAATCTGTGCAGCGGGAACTACCTCGGACCACCAGGGGCCGAGAAAATTACAGATATTCGGAATCCGTCACCCAAGGTCATGTAAAAATTCAATATATATCTGGTGATATCTCGGGTGCTATTACAGATAGCGCATTAAACCAAAGTGAATTGTCTGCAGGAAGCCTTGGCGCATGAATCTGTTCAGCGGGATCGACCTCGGACCACCAGGGGCCGAGAAAATCACCGTCTCATGGGGCCGGACACTCAGGGTCAGGGAAAAATCCAATATATATCTGGTGATATCTCGGGTGCTATTATAGATAGCGCAATTAATCAAAGTGCATTGTCTGTAGGAGGCCCTGGCGCATGTGTCTGTGCAGCGGGAACGACCTCGGACCACCAGGGGCCGAGAAAACCACCGTCTCATGGGGTCGGACTGTCAGGGTCAGGGAAAAATCCAATATATATCTGGCGATATCTCGGGTGCTATTAGAGATAGGGCAATAAAACAAAGTGAATTATCTATAGGAGCACCTGGCGCATGAATATGTGCAGCGGGAACGACCTCGGACCACCATGGGCCGATAAAACCACCGTCTCATGGGGCCGGACACTCAGGGTCGGGGGAAAATACAATATATACCTGGTGATATCTCGGGTGCTATTACAGATAGCGCAATAAATCAAAGTGCATTGTCTGTAGGAGGCCCTGGCGCATGAACCTGTGCAGCGGGATCGACCTCGGACCACCAGGGGCCGAGAAAATCAACGTCTCATGGGGCCGGACTGTCAGGGTCAGGGAAAAATCCAATATATATCTGGTCATATCTCGGGTGCTATTAGAGATAGCGCAATAAATCAAAGTGAATTATCTGCAGGGGGCCCTGGCGCATGAAACTGTGCAGCGGGAACGACCTGGGACCACCAGGGGCCGTGAAAACCACCGTCTCATGGGGCCGGCCACTCAGCGTCAGGGGAAAATCCAATATATATCTGGTGATATCTCGGGTGCTATTACAGATAGCGCAATAAATCAAAGTGCATTGTCTGTAGGAGGCCCTGGCGCATGAATCTGAGCAGCGCGAACGACCTCGGACCATCAGGGGCCGAGAAAACCACCGTCTCATGGGGTCGGACACTCACGGTCATGGAAAAATCCAATATAAATCCGGTGATATCTCGGGTGCAATTAGAGATAGCGCAATAAATCAAAGAACATTGTCTGTAGGAGGCCCGTGTGCATGAATCTGTGCAGCAGGAACGACATCGGACCACCAGGGGCCGAGAAAATTACAGATTTTCGGTATCCGTCACCCAAAGTCATGTAAAAATCCAGCATATATATGGAGCTTTCTCGGGTGCTATTACAGATAGCGCAATAAATCAAAGTGCATTGTCTGTAGGAGGCCCTGGCGCATGCATCAGTGCAGCGGGAACGACCTCGGACTACCAGGGGCCGAGAAAACCACCGTCTCATGGGGTCGGACACTCAGGGTCAGGGAAAAATCCAATATATATCTGGAGATATCTCGGGTGCTATTAGAGATAGCGCAATAAATCAAAGTGAATTATCTGCAGGGGGCCCTGGCGCATTAATCTGTGCAGCGGGATCGACCTCGGACTACGAGGGACCGAGAAAACCATCGACACATGGGGCCGGACTGTCAGGGCCAAGAAAAATCCAATATATATCTGGTGATATCTCGGGTGCTATTAGAGATAGCGAAATAAATCAAAGTCCATTGTCTGCAGGAGACCCTGGCGCATGAATCTGTGCAGCAGGAACGACCTCGGACCACCATGGGCCGAGAAAACCACCGTCTCATGGGGTCGGACTGTCAGGGACAGGGAAAAATCCAATATATATCTGGTGATATCTCGGGTGCTATTAGAGATAGCGCAATAAATCAATGTGCATTGTCTGTAGGAGGCCCTGGCGCATGCATCAGTGCAGCGGGAACGACCTCGGACTACCAGGGGCCGAGAAAACCACCGTCTCATGGGGTCGGACACTCAGGGTCAGGGAAAAATCCAATATATATCTGGTGATATCTCGGGTGCTATTAGAGATAGAGCAATAAATCAAAGTGAATTATCTGCAGGGGGCCCTGGCGCATTAATCTGCGCAGCGGGATCGACCTCGGACTACGAGGGACCGAGAAAATCATCGACACATGGGGCCGGACTGTCAGGGTCAAGAAAAATCCAATATATATCTGGTGATATCTCGGGTGCTATTAGAGATAGCGAAATAAATCAAAGTCCATTGTCTGCAGGAGACCCTGGCGCATGAATCTGTGCAGCAGGAACGACCTCGGACCACCATGGGCCGAGAAAACCACCGTCTCATGGGGTCGGACTGTCAGGGACAGGGAAAAATCCAATATATATCTGGTGATATCTCGGGTGCTATTAGAGATAGCGCAATAAATCAATGTGCATTGTCTGTAGGAGGCCCTGGCGCATGCATCAGTGCAGCGGGAACGACCTCGGACCACCAGGGGCCGAGAAAACCACCGTCTCATGCGGCCGGCCACTCAGGGTCAAGGGAAAATCCAATATATATTTGGTGATATCTCGTGTGCCATTACAGATAGCGCAATAAATCAAAGTGCATTGTCTGTAGGAGGCCCTGGCGCATGAATCTGTGCAGCGGGAACGACCTCGGACCACCAGGGACCGAGAAAACTACCGTCTCATGGGGTCGGACACTCAGGTTCAGGGAAAAATCCAATATATATCGGGTGATATATCGCGTGCTATTAGAGATAGCGCAATAAATCAAAGTGCATTCTCTGTAGGAGGCCCTGGCGCATGATTCTGTGCAGCGGGCACGACCTCGGACCACCTGGGGCCGAGAAAACCACCGTCTCATGGGGCCGGACACTCAGGGTCAGCGAAAAATCCAATATATATCTGGTGATATCTCGGGTGCTATTGTAGATAGCGCAATAAATCAAAGTGCATTGTCTGTAGGAGGCCCTGGCGCATGAATCTGTGCAGCGGGAACTACCTCGGACCACCAGGGGCCGAGAAAATTACAGATATTCGGAATCCGTCACCCAAGGTCATGTAAAAATTCAATATATATCTGGTGATATCTCGGGTGCTATTACAGATAGCGCAATAAACCAAAGTGAATTGTCTGCAGGAAGCCTTGGCGCATGAATCTGTTCTGCGGGATCGACCTCGGACCACCAGGGGCCGAGAAAATCACCGTCTCATGGGGCCGGACACTCAGGGTCAGGGAAAAATCCAATATATCTCTGGTGATATCTCGGGTGCTATTATAGATAGCGCAATTAATCAAAGTGCATTGTCTGTAGGAGGCCCTGGCGCATGAATCTGTGCAGCGGGAACGACCTCGGACCACCAGGGGCCGAGAAAACCACCGTCTCATGGGGTCGGACTGTCAGGGTCAGGGAAAAATCCAATATATATCTGGCGATATCTCGGGTCCTATTAGAGATAGGGCAATAAAACAAAGTGAATTATCTATAGGAGCACCTGGCGCATGAATATGTGCAGCGGGAACGACCTCGGACCACCATGGGCCGATAAAACCACCGTCTCATGGGGCCGGACACTCAGGGTCGGGGGAAAATACAATATATACCTGGTGATATCTCGGGTGCTATTACAGATAGCGCAATAAATGAAAGTGCATTGTCTGTAGGAGGCCCTGGCGCATGAACCTGTGCAGCGGGATCGACCTCGGACCACCAGGGGCCGAGAAAATCAACGTCTGATGGGGCCGGACTGTCAGGGACAGGGAAAAATCCAATATATATCTGGTGATATCTCGGGTGCTATTAGAGATAGCGCAATAAATCAAAGGGCATTGTCTGCAGGAGGCCCTAGCGTATGAATCTGTGCAGCGGGAACCACCTCGGACCACCAGAGGCCGAGAAAACTACCGTCTCATGGGGTCGGACACTCAGGATCAGGGAAAAATCCAATATATATCTGGTGATATCTCGGGTGCTATTAGAGATAGCGAAATAAATCAAAGTGCATTGTCTGCAGGAGGCCCTGGCGCATGAATCTGTGGAGCCGGAACGACCTCGGACCACCAGGGGCCGAGAAAACCACCGACACATGGGGCCGGACTGTCAGGGTCAGGGAAAAATCCAATATATATCTGGTGATATCTCGGGTGCTATTAGAGATAGCGCAATAAACCAATGTGAATTATCTATAGGAGGCCCTGGCGCCTGAATCTGTGCAACGGGATCGACCTCGGACCACCAGGGGCCGAGAAAACCACCGTCTCATGGGGTCGGACACTCAGGGGGTCAGCGAAAAATCCAATATATATCTGGTGATATCTCGGGTGCTATTACAGATAGCGCAATAAATCAAAGTGCATTGTCTGAAGGAGGCCCTGGCGCATGGATCTGTGCAGCGGGAACGAGCTCGGACCACCAGGGGCCGAGAAAACCACCGTCTCATGGGGTCGGACACTCAGGGTCAGGGAAAAATCCAATATAAATCTGGTGATATCTCGGGTGCTATTAGAGATAGCGCAATAAATCAAAGTGAATTATCTGCAGGGGGCCCTGGCGCATGAATCTGTGCAGCCGGAACGACCTCGGACCACCAGGGGCCGAGAAAATCACCGTCTCATGGGGCCGGACTGTCAGGGCCATGTAAAAATCCAGCATATATCTGGTGATATCTCGGGTGCTATTACAGATAGCGCAATAAACAAAAGTGAATTATCTGCAGGGGGCCCTGGCGCATGAATCTGTGCAGCGGGATCGACCTCGGACCAGCAGGGGCTGAGAAAATCACCGTCTCATGGGGCCGGAATGTCAGGGCCATGTAATAATCCAGCATATATCTGGTGATATCTCGGGCGCTATTAGAGATAGCGCAACAAATCAAAGTGCATTGTCTGTAGGACGCCCTGGCGCATGAATCTGTGCAGCGGGATCGTCCTCGGACCACCAAGGGCCGAGAAAATCACCGTCTCATGGGGCCGGACAGTCAGGATTAGAGAAAAATCCGATGTATATCTGGTGATATCTCCTGTGCTATTAGAGATAGAGAAATAAATCAAAGTGCATTGTCTGCAGGAGGTCCTGGCGAATGAAACTGGGCAGCGGGATCGACCTCGGACCACCAGGGGCCGAGAAAATCACCGTCTCATGGGGCCGGACTGTCAGGGTCAGGGAAAAATCCAATATATATCTGGTGATATCTCGGGTGCTATTACAGATAGCGCAATAAATCAAAGTGCATTGTCTGTAGGAGGCCATGGCGCATGAATCTGTGCAGCCGGGTCAACCTCGCACCACCAGGGGTCGAGAAAATCACCGCCTCATGGGGCCGGACAGTCAGGGTTAGGGAAAAATCCGATATATATCCGGTGATATCTCGGGTGCTATTAGAGATAGCGCAATAAATCAAAGTGCATTGTCTGTAGGAGGCACTGGCGAATGAATTTGTGCAGCGGGATCGTCCTCGGACCACCAAGGGCCGAGAAAATCACCGTCTCATGGGGCCGGACAGTCAGGATTAGAGAAAAATCCGATGTATATCTGGTGATATCTCCTGTGCTATTAGAGATAGAGAAATAAATCAAAGTGCATTGTCTGCAGGAGGTCCTGGCGAATGAAACTGTGCAGCGGGATCGACCTCGGACCACCAGGGGCCGAGAAAATCACCGTCACATGGGGCCGGACTGTCAGGGCCAGGGAAAAATCCAATATAAATCTGGTGATATCTCGGGTGCTATTATAGATAGCGCATTAAATCAAAGTGCATTGTCTGTAGGAGGCCCTGGAGCATGAATCTGTGCAGCGGGATCGACCTCGGACCACCAGCGGCCGTGAAAACCACCGACACATGGGGCCGGACACTCAGGGTTGGGGAAAAATTCAATATATATCTGGTGATATCTCGGGTGCTCTTACAGATAGCGCACTAAACCAAAGTGAATTATCTGCAGAGAGCCCTGGCGCATGAATCTGTGCAGCGGGAACGTCCTCGGACCACCAGGGGCCGAGAAAACCACCGACACATGGGGCCGGACTGTCAGGGTCAGGGAAAAATACAATATATATCTGGTGATATCTCGGGTGCTATTAGAGATAGCGCAATAAACCAATGTGAATTATCTATAGGAGGCCCTGGCGCCTGAAACTGTGCAGCGGGATCGACCTCGGACCACCAGGGGCCGAGAAAATCACCGTCTCACGGGGCCGGACTGTCAGGGTCAGGGAAAAATCCAATATATATCTGGTGATATCTCGGGTGCTATTAGAGATAGCGCAATAAATCAAAGTGAATTATCTGCGGGGGGCCATGGCGCATGAATCTGTGCAGCGGGATCGACCTCGGACCACGAGGGACCGAGAAAACCATCGACTCATGGGGCCGGACTGTCAGGGTCAAGGAAAAATCCAATATATATCTGGTGATATCTCGGGTGCTATCAGAGATAGCGCAATAAATCAAAGTGAATTATCTGCAGGAGGCCCTGGCGCATGAATCTGTGCAGCGGGAACGATCTCGGACCACCAGGGGCCGAGAAAACCACCGTCTCATGGGGCCGGACTGTCAGGGTCAAGGAAAAATCCAATATATATCTAGTGATATCTCGGGTGATATTAGAGCTAGCGCGATAAATCAAAGTGAATTACCTGCAGGGGGCCCTGGCGCATGTTTCTCTGCAGCGGGAACGACCACGGACCACCAGGGGCCGAGAAAACCACCGTCTCATGGGGTCGGACTGTCAGGGTCAGGGAAAAATCCAATATATATCTGGCGATATCTCGGGTGCTATTAGAGATAGGGCAATAAAACAAAGTGAATTATCTATAGGAGCACCTGTCGCATGAATATGTGCAGCGGGAACGACCTCGGACCACCATGGGCCGAGAAAACCACCGTCTCATGGGGTCGGAAGCTCAGGGTCATGGAAAAATCCAATATAAATCTGGTGATATCTCGGGTGCTATTAGAGATATCGCAATAAATCAAAGTTCATTGTCTGCAGGGGGGCCTGGCGCATGAATCTGTGCAGCGGGATCGACCTCGGACCACCAGGGGCCGAGAAAATCACCGTCTCATTGGGTCGGACACTCAGGGTCAGCGAAAAATCCAATATATATCTGGTGATAACTCGGGTGCTATTATAGATAGCGCAATAAATCAAAGTGCATTGTCCGTAGGAGGCCCCGGCGCATGAATCTGTGCAGCGGGAACGACCCCGGAAGACCAGGGGCCGAGAAAACCACCGTCTCATGGGGCCGGCCACTCAGGGACTGGGGAAAATCCAATATATATATGGTGATATCTCGGGTGCTATTACAGATAGCCCAATAAATCAAAGTGCATTGTCTGTAGGAGGCCCTGGCGCATGAATCTGTGCAGCGGGAACTACCTCGGACCACCAGGGGCCGAGAAAATTACAGATATTCGGAATCCGTCACCCAAGGTCATGTAAAAATCCAATATATATCTGGTGATATCTCGGGTGCTATTACAGATAGCGCAATAAACCAAAGTGAATTGTCTGCAGGAAGCCATGGCGCATGAATCTGTTCAGCGGGATCGACCTCGGACCACCAGGGGCCGAGAAAACCACCGTCTCATGGGGTCGGACACTCAGGGTCAGAGATAAATCCAATATACATCTGGCGATATCTCGGGTGCTATTAGAGATAGCGCAATAAATCAAAGTGCATTGTCTGTACGAGGCCCTGGCGCATGAATCTCTGCAGCGGGATCGACCTCCGACCAGCAGGGACCGAGAAAACTACCGTCTCATGGGGTCGGACACTCAGGTTCAGGGAAAAATCCAATATATATCGGGTGATATATCGCGTGCTATTAGAGATAGCGCAATAAATCAAAGTGCATTCTCTGTAGGAGGCCCTGGCGCATGATTCTGTGCAGCGGGCACGACCTCGGACCACCTGGGGCCGAGAAAACCACCGTCTCATGGGGCCGGACACTCAGGGTCAGCGAAAAATCCAATATATATCTGGTGATATCTCGGGTGCTATTATAGATAGCGCAATAAATCAAAGTGCATTGTCTGTAGGAGGCCCTGGCGCATGAATCTGTGCAGCGGGAACTACCTCGGACCACCAGGGGCCGAGAAAATTACAGATATTCGGAATCCGTCACCCAAGGTCATGTAAAAATTCAATATATATCTGGTGATATCTCGGGTGCTATTACAGATAGCGCATTAAACCAAAGTGAATTGTCTGCAGGAAGCCTTGGCGCATGAATCTGTTCAGCGGGATCGACCTCGGACCACCAGGGGCCGAGAAAATCACCGTCTCATGGGGCCGGACACTCAGGGTCAGGGAAAAATCCAATATATATCTGGTGATATCTCGGGTGCTATTATAGATAGCGCAATTAATCAAAGTGCATTGTCTGTAGGAGGCCCTGGCGCATGTGTCTGTGCAGCGGGAACGACCTCGGACCACCAGGGGCCGAGAAAACCACCGTCTCATGGGGTCGGACTGTCAGGGTCAGGGAAAAATCCAATATATATCTGGCGATATCTCGGGTGCTATTAGAGATAGGGCAATAAAACAAAGTGAATTATCTATAGGAGCACCTGGCGCATGAATATGTGCAGCGGGAACGACCTCGGACCACCATGGGCCGATAAAACCACCGTCTCATGGGGCCGGACACTCAGGGTCGGGGGAAAATACAATATATACCTGGTGATATCTCGGGTGCTATTACAGATAGCGCAATAAATCAAAGTGCATTGTCTGTAGGAGGCCCTGGCGCATGAACCTGTGCAGCGGGATCGACCTCGGACCACCAGGGGCCGAGAAAATCAACGTCTCATGGGGCCGGACTGTCAGGGTCAGGGAAAAATCCAATATATATCTGGTCATATCTCGGGTGCTATTAGAGATAGCGCAATAAATCAAAGTGAATTATCTGCAGGGGGCCCTGGCGCATGAAACTGTGCAGCGGGAACGACCTGGGACCACCAGGGGCCGTGAAAACCACCGTCTCATGGGGCCGGCCACTCAGCGTCAGGGGAAAATCCAATATATATCTGGTGATATCTCGGGTGCTATTACAGATAGCGCAATAAATCAAAGTGCATTGTCTGTAGGAGGCCCTGGCGCATGAATCTGAGCAGCGCGAACGACCTCGGACCATCAGGGGCCGAGAAAACCACCGTCTCATGGGGTCGGACACTCACGGTCATGGAAAAATCCAATATAAATCCGGTGATATCTCGGGTGCAATTAGAGATAGCGCAATAAATCAAAGAACATTGTCTGTAGGAGGCCCGTGTGCATGAATCTGTGCAGCAGGAACGACATCGGACCACCAGGGGCCGAGAAAATTACAGATTTTCGGTATCCGTCACCCAAAGTCATGTAAAAATCCAGCATATATATGGAGCTTTCTCGGGTGCTATTACAGATAGCGCAATAAATCAAAGTGCATTGTCTGTAGGAGGCCCTGGCGCATGCATCAGTGCAGCGGGAACGACCTCGGACTACCAGGGGCCGAGAAAACCACCGTCTCATGGGGTCGGACACTCAGGGTCAGGGAAAAATCCAATATATATCTGGAGATATCTCGGGTGCTATTAGAGATAGCGCAATAAATCAAAGTGAATTATCTGCAGGGGGCCCTGGCGCATTAATCTGTGCAGCGGGATCGACCTCGGACTACGAGGGACCGAGAAAACCATCGACACATGGGGCCGGACTGTCAGGGCCAAGAAAAATCCAATATATATCTGGTGATATCTCGGGTGCTATTAGAGATAGCGAAATAAATCAAAGTCCATTGTCTGCAGGAGACCCTGGCGCATGAATCTGTGCAGCAGGAACGACCTCGGACCACCATGGGCCGAGAAAACCACCGTCTCATGGGGTCGGACTGTCAGGGACAGGGAAAAATCCAATATATATCTGGTGATATCTCGGGTGCTATTAGAGATAGCGCAATAAATCAATGTGCATTGTCTGTAGGAGGCCCTGGCGCATGCATCAGTGCAGCGGGAACGACCTCGGACCACCATGGGCCGAGAAAACCACCGTCTCATGGGGTCGGACTGTCAGGGACAGGGAAAAATCCAATATATATCTGGTGATATCTCGGGTGCTATTAGAGATAGCGCAATAAATCAATGTGCATTGTCTGTAGGAGGCCCTGGCGCATGCATCAGTGCAGCGGGAACGACCTCGGACTACCAGGGGCCGAGAAAACCACCGTCTCATGGGGTCGGACACTCAGGGTCAGGGAAAAATCCAATATATATCTGGTGATATCTCGGGTGCTATTAGAGATAGAGCAATAAATCAAAGTGAATTATCTGCAGGGGGCCCTGGCGCATTAATCTGCGCAGCGGGATCGACCTCGGACTACGAGGGACCGAGAAAATCATCGACACATGGGGCCGGACTGTCAGGGTCAAGAAAAATCCAATATATATCTGGTGATATCTCGGGTGCTATTAGAGATAGCGAAATAAATCAAAGTCCATTGTCTGCAGGAGACCCTGGCGCATGAATCTGTGCAGCAGGAACGACCTCGGACCACCATGGGCCGAGAAAACCACCGTCTCATGGGGTCGGACTGTCAGGGACAGGGAAAAATCCAATATATATCTGGTGATATCTCGGGTGCTATAAGAGATAGCGCAATAAATCAAAGGGCATTGTCTGCAGGAGGCCCTAGCGTATGAATCTGTGCAGCGGGAACCACCTCGGACCACCAGGGGCCGAGAAAACTACCGTCTCATGGGGTCGGACACTCAGGATCAGGGAAAAATCCAATATATATCTGGTGATATCTCGGGTGCTATTAGAGATAGCGAAATAAAGCAAAGTGCATTGTCTGCAGGAGGCCCTGGCGCATGAATCTGTGGAGCCGGAACGACCTCGGACCACCAGGGGCCGAGAAAACCACCGACACATGGGGCCGGACTGTCAGGGTCAGGGAAAAATCCAATATATATCTGGTGATATCTCGGGTGCTATTAGAGATAGAGAAATAAATCAAAGTGCATTGTCTGCAGGAGGTCCTGGCGAATGAAACTGGGCAGCGGGATCGACCTCGGACCACCAGGGGCCGAGAAAATCACCGTCTCATGGGGCCGGACTGTCAGGGTCAGGGAAAAATCCAATATATATCTGGTGATATCTCGGGTGCTATTAGAGATAGCGCAATAAACCAAAGTGAATTGTCTGCAGGAAGCCTTGGCGCATGAATCTGTTCAGCGGGATCGACCCCGGACCACCAGGGGCCGAGAAAACCACCGTCTCATGGGGTCGGACACTCAGGGGGTCAGCGAAAAATCCAATATATATCTGGTGATATCTCGGGTGCTATTACAGATAGCGCAATAAATCAAAGTGCATTGTCTGAAGGAAGCCCTGGCGCATGAATCTGTGCAGCGGGATCGACCTCGGACCACCGGGGGCCGAGAAAATCACCGTCTCATGGGGACGGACTGTCAGGGTCAGGGAAAAATCCAATATATATCTGGTGATATCTCGGGTGCTACTAGAGACAGCGCAATAAATCAAAGTGAATTATCTGCAGGGGGCCCTGGCGCATGAATCTGTGCAGCGGGATCGACCTCGGACCACGAGGGACCGAGAAAACCATCGACACATGGGGCCGGACGGTCAGGCTCAAGGAAAAATCCAATATATATCTGGTGATATCTCGGGTGCTATTAGAGATAGCGAAATAAACCAAAGTGCATTGTCTGAAGGAGGCCCTGGCGCATGGATCTGTGCAGCGGGAACGAGCTCGGACCACCAGGGGCCGAGAAAACCACCGTCTCATGGGGTCGGACACTCAGGGTCAGGGAAAAATCCAATATAAATCTGGTGATATCTCGGGTGCTATTAGAGATAGCGCAATAAATCAAAGTGAATTATCTGCAGGGGGCCCTGGCGCATGAATCTGTGCAGCCGGAACGACCTCGGACCACCAGGGGCCGTGATAATCACCGTCTCATGGGGCCGGACTGTCAGGGCCATGTAAAAATCCAGCATATATCTGGTGATATCTCGGGTGCTATTACAGATAGCGCAATAAACCAAAGTGAATTATCTGCAGGGGGCCCTGGCGCATGAATCTGTGCAGCGGGATCGACCTCGGACCAGCAGGGGCCGAGAAAATCACCGTCTCATGGGGCCGGACTGTCAGGGCCATGTAAAAATCCAGCATATATCTGGTGATATCTCGGGCGCTATTAGAGATAGCGCAACAAATCAAAGTGCATTGTCTGTAGGACGCCCTGGCGCATGAATCTGTGCAGCGGGATCGTCCTCGGACCACCAAGGGCCGAGAAAATCACCGTCTCATGGGGACGGACTGTCAGGGTCAGGGAAAAATCCAATATATATCTGGTGATATCTCGGGTGCTACTAGAGACAGCGCAATAAACCAAAGTGAATTGTCTGCAGGAAGCCTTGGCGCATGAATCTGTTCAGCGGGATCGACCCCGGACCACCAGGGGCCGAGAAAACCACCGTCCCATGGGGTCGGACACTCAGGGGGTCAGCGAAAAATCCAATATATATCTGGTGATATCTCGGGTGCTATTACAGATAGCGCAATAAATCAAAGTGCATTGTCTGTAGGAGGCCATGGCGCATGAATCTGTGCAGCCGGGTCAACCTCGCACCACCAGGGGTCGAGAAAATCACCGCCTCATGGGGCCGGACAGTCAGGGTAAGGGAAAAATCCGATATATATCCGGTGATATCTCGGGTGCTATTAGAGATAGCGAAATAAATCAAAGTGCATTGTCTGTAGGAGGCACTGGCGAATGAATTTGTGCAGCGGGATCGTCCTCGGACCACCAAGGGCCGAGAAAATCACCGTCTCATGGGGCCGGACATTCAGGATTAGATAAAAATCCGATGTATATCTGGTGATATCTCCTGTGCTATTAGAGATAGAGAAATAAATCAAAGTGAATTATCTGCAGGAGGACCTGGCGCATGAAACAGTGCAGCGGGAACGACCTCGGACCACCAGGGGCCGAGAAAACCACCGTCTCATGGGGCCGGACACTCAGGATCAGGGGAAAATTCAATATATATATGGTTATATCTCGGGTGCTTTTACAGATAGCGCAATAAACCAAAGTGCATTGTCTGTAGGAGGCACTGGTGCAAGAATCTGTGCAGCGGGAACGACCTCGAACCACCAGAGGCTGAGAAAACCACCGACACATGGGGCCGGACACTCAGGGTTGGGGAAAAATTCAATATATATCTGGTGATATCTCGGGTGCTCTTACAGATAGCGCACTAAACCAAGGTGAATTATCTGCAGAGAGCCCTGGCGCATGTATCTGTGCAGCGGGAACGACCTCGGACCACCAGGGGCCGAGAAAACCACCGACACATGGGGCCGGACTGTCAGGGTCAGGGAAAAATACAATATATATCTGGTGATATCTCGGAAGCTGTTAGAGATAGCGCAATAAACCAAAGTGAAATATCTGTAGGAGGCCCCGGCGTATGAATCTGTCCAGCGGGAACCACCTCGGACCGCCAGGGGCCGAGAAAACCACCGTCTCATGGGGCCGAACACTCAGGGTCGGGGAAAAATCCAATATATATCTGGTGATATCTCGGGTGCTATTAGAGATAGCGCAATAAACCAAAGTGAATTGTCTGTACGAGGCCCTGGGGCATGAATCTGTGCAGCGGGAACGACCTCGGTTCACCAGGGGCCGAGAAAACCACAGTCTCTTGGGGACGGACACTCAGGGTCAGGGAAAAATCCAATATATATCTAGTGATATCTCGGGTGCTATTAGAGATAGCGCAATAAACCAAAGTGAATTGTCTGTACGAGGCCCTGGCGCAAGAATCTGTGCAACGGGAACTACCTCGGACCACCAGGGGCCGAGAAAACCACAGTCTCATGGGGCCGGACACTCCTTGTCAGGGGAAAATCCAATATATATCTGGTGATATCTCGGGTGCTATTACAGATAGCGCAATAAACCAAAGTGAATTATCTGCAGGAGGTCCTGGCGCATGAAACAGTGCAGCGGGAACGACCTCGAACCACCAGAGGCTGAGAAAACCACCGACACATGGGGCCGGACACTCAGGGTTGGGGAAAAATTCAATATATATCTGGTGATATCTCGGGTGCCCTTACAGATAGCGCACTAAACCAAAGTGAATTATCTGCAGAGAGCCCTGGCGCATGAATCTGTGCAGCGGGAACGATCTCGGACCACCAGGGGCCGAGAAAACCACCGACACATGGGGCCGGACTGTCAGGGTCAGGGAAAAATACAATATATATCTGGTGATATCTCGGAAGCTGTTAGAGATAGCGCAATAAACCAAAGTGAAATATCTGTAGGAGGCCCCGGCGTATGAATCTGTCCAGCGGGAACCACCTCGGACCGCCAGGGGCCGAGAAAACCACCGTCTCATGGGGCCGAACACTCAGGGTCGGGGAAAAATCCAATATATATCTGGTGATATCTCGGGAGCTGTTAGAGATAGCGCAATAAACCAAAGTGAAATATCTGTAGGAGGCCCCGGCGTATGAATCTGTCCAGCGGGAACCACCTCGGACCGCCAGGGGCCGAGAAAACCACCGTCTCATGGGGTCGAACACTCAGGGTCGGGGAAAAATCCAATATATATCTGGTGATATCTCGGGTGCTATTAGAGATAGCGCAATAAATCAAAGTACATTGTCTGTACGAGGCCCTGGCGCATGAATCTGTGCAGCGGGAACGACCTCGGTTCACCAGGGGCCGAGAAAACCACAGTCTCTTGGGGCCGGACACTCAGGGTCAGGGAAAAATCCAATATATATCTGGTGATATCTAGGGTGCTATTAGAGATAGCGCAATAAATCAAAGTGCATTGTCTGTAGGAGGCCCTGGCACATGAATCTGGGCAGCGGGAACGACCTCGGACTACCAGGGGCCGTGAAAACCACCGTCTCATGGGGCCGGACACTCAGGGTCAGGGAAAATCCAATATATATCTGGTGATATCTCGGGAGCTGTTAGAGATAGCGCAATAAACTAAAGTAAAATATCTGCAGGAGGCCCCGGCGTATGAATCTGTCCAGCTGGAACCACCTCGGACCGCCAGGGGCCGAGAAAACCACCGTCTCATGGGGCCGAACACTCAGGGTCGGGGAAAAATCCAATATATATCTGGTGATATCTCGGGAGCTGTTAGAGATAGCGCAATAAACCAAAGTGAAATATCTGTAGGAGGCCCCGGCGTATGAATCTGTCCAGCGGGAACCACCTCGGACCGCCAGGGGCCGAGAAAACCACCGTCTCATGGGGCCGAACACTCAGGGTCGGGGAAAAATCCAATATATATCTGGTGATATCTCGGGAGCTGTTAGAGATAGCGCAATAAACCAAAGTGAAATATCTGCAGGAGGCCCAGGCGTATGAATCTGTCCAGCGGGAACCACCTCGGACCGCCAGGGGCCGAGAAAACCACCGTCTCATGGGGTCGAACACTCAGGGTCGGGGAAAAATCCAATATATATCTGGTGATATCTCGGGTGCTATTAGAGATAGCGCAATAAATCAAAGTACATTGTCTGTACGAGGCCCTGGCGCATGAATCTGTGCAGCGGGAACGACCTCGGTTCACCAGGGGCCGAGAAAACCACAGTCTCTTGGGGCCGGACACTCAGGGTCAGGGAAAAATCCAATATATATCTGGTGACATCTAGGGTGCTATTAGAGATAGCGCAATAAATCAAAGTGCATTGTCTGTAGGAGGCCCTGGCACATGAATCTGGGCAGCGGGAACGACCTCGGACTACCAGGGGCCGTGAAAACCACCGTCTCATGGGGCCGGACACTCAGGGTCAGGGAAAATCCAATATATATCTGGTGATATCTCGGGAGCTGTTAGAGATAGCGCAATAAATCAAAGTGCATTGTCTGTAGGAGGCCCTGGCACATAAATCTGGGCAGCGGGAACGACCTCGGACTACCAGGGGCCGAGGAAACCACCGTCTCGTGGGGCCGGACACTCAGGGTCAGGGAAAATCCAATATATATCTGGTGATATCTCGGGAGCTGTTAGAGATAGCGCAATAAACTAAAGTAAAATATCTGCAGGAGGCCCCGGCGTATGAATCTGTCCAGCTGGAACCACCTCGGACCGCCAGGGGCCGAGAAAACCACCGTCTCATGGGGCCGAACACTCAGGGTCGGGGAAAAATCCAATATATATCTGGTGATATCTCGGGAGCTGTTAGAGATAGCGCAATAAACCAAAGTGAAATATCTGTAGGAGGCCCCGGCGTATGAATCTGTCCAGCGGGAACCACCTCGGACCGCCAGGGGCCGAGAAAACCACCGTCTCATGGGGCCGAACACTCAGGGTCGGGGAAAAATCCAATATATATCTGGTGATATCTCGGGAGCTGTTAGAGATAGCGCAATAAACCAAAGTGAAATATCTGCAGGAGGCCCAGGCGTATGAATCTGTCCAGCGGGAACCACCTCGGACCGCCAGGGGCCGAGAAAACCACCGTCTCATGGGGCCAAACACTCAGGGTCGGGGAAAAATCCAATATATATCTGGTGATATCTCGGGTGCTATTAGAGATAGCGCAATAAACCAAAGTGCATTGTCTGTACGAGGCCCTGGCGCATGAATCTGTGCAGCGGGAACGACCTCGGTTCACCAGGGGCCGAGAAAACCACAGTCTCTTGGGGCCGGACACTCAGGGTCAGGGAAAAATCCAATATATATCTGGTGATATCTCGGGTGCTATTAGAGATAGCGCAATAAATCAAAGTGCATTGTCTGTACCAGGCCCTGGCGCATGAATCTGTGCAGCGGGAACGACCTCGGTTCACCAGGGGCCGAGAAAACCACAGTCTCTTGGGGCCGGACACTCAGGGTCAGGGAAAAATCCAATATATATCTGGTGATATCTAGGGTGCTATTAGAGATAGCGCAATAAATCAAAGTGCATTGTCTGTAGGAGGCCCTGGCACATGAATCTGGGCAGCGGGAACGACCTCGGACTACCAGGGGCCGTGAAAACCACCGTCTCATGGGGCCGGACACTCAGGGTCAGGGGAAAATCCAATATATATCTGGTGATATCTCGGGAGCTGTTAGAGATAGCGCAATAAACTAAAGTAAAATATCTGCAGGAGGCCCCGGCGTATGAATCTGTCCAGCTGGAACCACCTCGGACCGCCAGGGGCCGAGAAAACCACCGTCTCATGGGGCCGAACACTCAGGGTCGGGGAAAAATCCAATATATATCTGGTGATATCTCGGGAGCTGTTAGAGATAGCGCAATAAACCAAAGTGAAATATCTGTAGGAGGCCCCGGCGTATGAATCTGTCCAGCGGGAACCACCTCGGACCGCCAGGGGCCGAGAAAACCACCGTCTCATGGGGCCGAACACTCAGGGTCGGGGAAAAATCCAATATATATCTGGTGATATCTCGGGAGCTGTTAGAGATAGCTCAATAAACCAAAGTGAAATATCTGCAGGAGGCCCAGGCGTATGAATCTGTCCAGCGGGAACCACCTCGGACCGCCAGGGGCCGAGAAAA